>NW_020927358.1:0-613 GCF_003984885.1 Neopelma chrysocephalum
GACTCTGTGCTTCAGGCTTCATATTATGAACTATTTGCACAAATGCTTGCCACGGCCCGAGGGGTTAAGGGAATGGGGACGCGGCACTGCGAATAAGGGTCAGGACACAGTTGAAGGTCGGTGAAGCAATGCCAATTTATTAAGGGGAAGCAGGGATTTATATAGGGTAAGTCTGAGGGGAGGATTCAGAACTGGGGAGGAGCATGGGATTGATAACCCAGGGAAAACAATGATTGGAGGATAAGGGAGAGATAGGTGTAACTTTGGAGTATCTGGGGGAAAGGGCCAATGAGGGCTCACTCTGCACTGCGGCAAACCTTAGCCAATCAACAGCAGAGGAGCGGGAAGGCAAGGGAGAACAAGGAGGTAAACAAGTTAAGGCGGGAAAACCTGAGGGAGAAGAAGGGACAAAATGGAGGGTACATTAAAATTTCATAAAAGCCAGTGGCGAACAGGGGTACAACAGTAAGAACAAATAACACAGTAAAACTGGGGAAAATAACAGTCAGTCCGTGGGGAGAAAGTCCATTCCATGTGTTCAGAGTCCATTCAGTTCCCATACAGTTCTCTCCACTTCTTGTATCTCTCCCAATCTGATAATTGATCCTCCACA
>NW_020927359.1:0-596 GCF_003984885.1 Neopelma chrysocephalum
AGAATTCAATGCTTCCCTCCCTCTGTACTCCTCATTCTGGAGGAGGAATCTGAATTAGTCATTAAACAGCTTTGTTTCTAAAATGTTGGTTATAGTTCAGCATTACTGGATGGTCTTAATTTCCTTCAGGAGAGGGATGTTATTGGTATTATGTCAAACCCTTATGTGTGTGATAGGAGCAGACTCCAGAGATGAGTTTTAGCTGCAGAGCAGATTGTGAGTTACACCAGGCTTGTGGAGCCCCTGGACTAGCTGAGCTGCTCCTATCACACACATAAGGGTTTGACATAATACCAATAACATCCCTCTCCTGAAGGAAATTAAGACCATCCAGTAATGCTGAACTATAACCAACATTTTAGAAACAAAGCTGTTTAATGACTAATTCAGATTCCTCCTCCAGAATGAGGAGTACAGAGGGAGGGAAGCATTGAATTCTTGAAACACACTCAGCCCCAACCCCAGCCCAAGCTGATGAATGCACATCCCAGGGGGCTGCCTAGGAGTGTTTGGGGCAATATGTGTTTCAAGAATTCAATGCTTCCCTCCCTCTGTACTCCTCATTCTGGAGGAGGAATCTGAATTAGTCATTAAAC
>NW_020927360.1:0-742 GCF_003984885.1 Neopelma chrysocephalum
CATAGGACCACTTTTAGAATACATTTCCCACCACTTTCTAGTTTAATGAATTTCTTCCTATCACATGTAACAGGTGGGATTTGGAGGGAGCGTGTGTGTGCAGGCAGTGAAGTGGGCCCCTACCAAATCTTCACCATTTCTTTCTCCAGTCCTGCTTGAGTGAGTTTTAACATAGATGTGGCTTGACCAGATGATTCTGCTGTGCTCTTTGGTGTTTTGAGGTAGTGTGAGGTTGGACTGGGTAGCCATCCAACATGCTTTTTGAAAGAGCCACCTGATTGCATCTACCTGCAGCTACTGGGCCTTTCATGAAGCAGTCTTTCAAAAAGCATGTTGGATGGCTACCCAGTCCAACCTCACACTACCTCAAAACACCAAAGAGCACAGCAGAATCATCTGGTCAAGCCACATCTATGTTAAAACTCACTCAAGCAGGACTGGAGAAAGAAATGGTGAAGATTTGGTAGGGGCCCACTTCACTGCCTGCACACACACGCTCCCTCCAAATCCCACCTGTTACATGTGATAGGAAGAAATTCATTAAACTAGAAAGTGGTGGGAAATGTATTCTAAAAGTGGTCCTATGAATTGTCTCTTTGGAGATGGAAGGAAGCCTAGCAGGGGGCTCAATGGACCCAGCCTGGTCACAGTTTTACGGCATAGGACCACTTTTAGAATACATTTCCCACCACTTTCTAGTTTAATGAATTTCTTCCTATCACATGTAACAGGTGGGATTTGG
>NW_020927361.1:0-2720 GCF_003984885.1 Neopelma chrysocephalum
GGGAGCGGGATGAGGGATGAGGGGAGCGGGATGAGGGATGAGGGGAGGACGGGCCATGCCGTGCCCGCAGAGCCTGGCAGCATTCCCGGCGGCTGCCAGGCGGCGAGTGGAGCCGGCGCTGCCGGCCGCGCTGATCCCGCAGCGCTGGCGGCTCGCCCCGGAGCGGCCCCGGGAGGCAGCTCCGTGCCCGCCGCCGTCCCGGTCTGGGCACGGTCACGTCCGGTGTCTGTTGGCTGGCGGGTCTGCCAGGGCTCGGGAAAAACACTGAAACGTTCCCAGTGTTCGTCCTGGCAGGCTGTAAGGAAGGGTTTTCCAGCATCGTGGCACAGCCGGAGCGCGGCCCCTTCGGCTCAGCGCAATCAAACTGGTCAAGCCCAGGCTGCTGGCAGGAAAGGTCAAGAATACTTTTCAGTGACAGATTTTCTAAAAATTAGACCGCTGATGTCACGCAAACAGAACACGTCCTCTGTACCCCGTGCTCTCAGCACCTCAGTGTTGGGGATTCATGGCCATATCAGCGTTCCCATGGCTCAGGGACACGTACCCACATTCCTTACGGCATTTGACGCTTTTGCCAAGGTAAAACAAATCTCCAGGTTCTGGGTGGCTGATGGCTGTACTGGGGATGAGTTCTGTCAAGCCATCAGTAACATCTTTCCAGATAATCAATGTCCCAAAAGATTTTTCTGCTCAGTTACCTTTTTGAAGTGTGGTTTCTAGGGGTCTACATAAAACCCCAATAAAAGTCTCACTGGTTAAAGCTCCATATCAGTTTCCAGCCCTTAAAATGTCACCAAATAGTTCAAAAGAGTAATTTTAAAGCGTAGTGCTCACAAGAACCGTTTTTAAGCTAACTATATATTTTGTTCCCATTGATAAATTTTCTGCTACACATCAATGGAAAAAGGTTTGGGGAACCCGATGTGAATTTAGTATTCACTTAAAAGTTTTTATTAGTAGACCTTCCTGTACCACGAGGCAGGTTCTGTTGATAAGCAGCACAGTTACCACTGAGCCTGTAAACTAAACAATCTAATGGGACCACTAAGATGTGCTGATACTCCATTTTAGTCAATGTTAATAAAACTGAACGTGTAACTTAAGTTACAGCCGTAAAATCCATTGTGTTCCCTAAGTAGAGAATCCACTTTGCTCAAGCACAAGTGTTAACAATTCATTTTTAACTATCACATTCTGGTATCATAGTTTTCTTGTTGTTCATGTCCTTTTAGGTATTCCACAGAAACGTGTTTTCGGTTATATCAGAAAGATTTTGTATTAGATGTCACACATTCTTTTGAAGCACGGGCAGTGCCAAATTAAGAAATGCCTGACTGTTGAATGTGGTGTAAAGCTTCAGCAAAGTGCTTCACACATCAGAAATATTCATTACAGTGATTCCTAGTTAGGGTAGGAATAACTAACTTCCCAGCTGCATATTTTAGAAATAGTTATTCACATCAGTCATTCCTGTGGAGTGTGCACCAAGACTGCATCTCTTACTCTTTTTGAGTACACTCTGACACTCAAGAAGTTCTGCACACCCAGAAAATTCACAATCAGCTCATCCCTGTGTTGGTGAGCAACTACCCAACTGTTTGAATAACCAGTGTGTCAGCTGGGAATCAGATGGAAAAAGGAAGTGGCTACAACGCTTCCAGGATTGCAGTTCTCACCCAAATTGTACAGCCAGCTCAACTGAATCAAGGCTTTACTGCAAAGTCTAGAAAGTACATAGTCTTTATCTGCACAGAGGATACAATTCCCCAAGGGTGTTACCAGCTGAAGAGGAGCAGGGAAAGACAAACGGTACATTTATAATATATTAACACTCAGTGTTGCAGCTCAACAGCAACACCGGATTCAAGTGCTGTTGTAGAAAGAACTTAACACCAGAGCAAGAACCAGCCCTGCTGCTCTGACACCATGTCCTGTTATTCAGCACAATATCTTTCCTACTACTAAAAAATAAATCAAAAATAAAACTAAAAAGAAGGAATACAAGATATCCTCATTTAGTTTTCCACCAAGAGAAAGTACACAAGCAATAGTGTTACCAGGTATTTCTGGTAAAGCTGGAGGGATCTGCTGGATAGTTATCACACCCTTGCTCTGTCCTCCTTCTGTCCACGTATCCTAGACTTTTATGGTGCTTCAGTGTGGAAAATCCTCACTGCTGTGGCCAGGTCTGGATCAGAGCTGCCATTTGCCCTTTCTGTTTCTCCCTTCTTCACTTTCCCATGTGAAATGCCTGTGAGCTTCTCACACACAACACAAAATCACATTAAATTTCTTTTTCTCTTCTCTCTCAAACATGTTCTTTTCAGAAACAACAATAGGGGAAATACTCCTACAGACAAATGACATTACAATATAGATCCTTCAAAGTCCTTATAGATAAAGTTTATTTCAGCCAAGGCATCCCCTCTCACCACTCAGTTCACTTTAGAAAGCAAGAAAAAAACACATTTACCATTTCACCTTTTCCCCTTTCTCTGTCAGAGAAATCATAAGTATTATTGCACCAGTGTTTCTCCAAGATCAAATTAGCAACATAAACTCTCTCAAACAAAAGGAACAAAACCCACAGCAATCAATGGGCACTCTCATCTCTCACTACTAGTGGGCAATTAGCAAAGAGAAACAGAAGGATGAACAAGATCAGACTTTCAGTAAGTAAACAAAGCTTATCTGTAAAATAGAATTATTGCTAAATGTAG
>NW_020927362.1:0-2739 GCF_003984885.1 Neopelma chrysocephalum
GCGGGATGAGGGATGAGGGGAGCGGGATGAGGGATGAGGGGAGCGGGGTGAGGGATGAGGGGAGGACGGGCCATGCCATGCCCGCAGAGCCTGGCGGCATTCCCGGCGGCTGCCAGGCGGCGAGTGGAGCCGGCGCTGCCGGCCGCGCTGATCCCGCAGCGCTGGCGGCTCGCCCCGGAGCGGCCCCGGGAGGCAGCTCCGTGCCCGCCGCCGTCCCGGTCTGGGCACGGTCACGTCCGGTGTCTGTTGGCTGGCGGGTCTGCCAGGGCTCGGGAAAAACACTGAAACGTTCCCAGTGTTCGTCCTGGCAGGCTGTAAGGAAGGGTTTTCCAGCATCGTGGCACAGCCGGAGCGCGGCCCCTTCGGCTGAGCGCAATCAAACTGGTCAAGCCCAGGCTGCTGGCAGGAAAGGTCAAGAATACTTTTCAGTGACAGATTTTCTAAAAATTAGACCGCTGATGTCACGCAAACAGAACACGTCCTCTGTACCCCGTGCTCTCAGCACCTCAGTGTTGGGGATTCATGGCCATATCAGCGTTCCCATGGCTCAGGGACACGTACCCACATTCCTTACAGCATCTGACGCTTTTGCCAAGGTAAAACAAATCTCCAGGTTCTGGGTGGCTGATGGCTGTACTGGGGATGAGTTCTGTCAAGCCATCAGTAACATCTTTCCAGATAATCAATGTCCTAAAAGATTTTTCTGCTCAGTTACCTTTTGAAGTGTGGTTTCTAGGGGTCTACGTAAAACTCCAATACAAGTCTCACTGGTTAAAGCTCCATATCAAAGTTTCCAGCCCTTAAAATGTCACCAAATAGTTCAAAAGAGTAATTTTAAAGCGTAGTGCTTCACAAGAACCGTTTTTAAGCTAACTATATATTTTGTTCCCATTGATAAATTTTCTGCTACACATCAATGGAAAAAGGTTTGGGGAACCCGATGTGAATTTAGTATTCACTTAAAAGTTTTTATTAGTAGACCTTCCTGTACCACGAGGCAGGTTCTGTTGATAAGCAGCACAGTTACCACTGAGCCTGTAAACTAAACAATCTAATGGGACCACTAAGATTTGCTGATACTCCATTTTAGTCAATGTTAATAAAACTGAATGTGTAACTTAAGTTACAGCCGTAAAATCCATTGTGTTCCCTAAGTAGAGAATCCACTTTGCTCAAGCACAAGTGTTAACAATTCATTTTTAACTATCACATTCTGGTATCATAGTTTTCTTGTTGTTCATGTCCTTTTAGGTATTCCACAGAAATGTGGTTTCGGTTATATCAGAAAGATTTTGTATTAGATGTCACACATTCTTTTGAAGCACGGGCAGTGCCAAATTAAGAAATGCCTGACTGTTGAATGTGGTGTAAAGCTTCAGCAAAGTGCTTCACACATCAGAAATATTCATTACAGTGATTCCTAGTTAGGGTAGGAATAACTAACTTCCCAGCTGCATATTTTAGAAATAGTTATTCACATTAGTCATTCCTGTGGAGTGTGCACCAAGACTGCATCTCTTACTCTTTTTGAGTACACTCTGATACTCAAGAAGTTCTGCACACCCAGAAAATTCACAATCAGCTCATCCCTGTGTTGGTGAGCAACTACCCAACTGTTTGAATAACCAGTGTGTCAGCTGGGAATCAGATGGGAAAAGGAAGTGGCTACAACGCTTCCAGGATTCCAGTTCTCACCCAAATTGTACAGCCAGCTCAACTGAATCAAGGCTTTACTGCAAAGTCTAGAAAGTACATAGTCTTTATCTGCACAGAGGACATAATTCCTCAAGGGTGTTACCAGCTGAAGAGGAGCAGGGAAAGACAAACGGTACATTTATAATATATTAACACTCAGTGTTGCAGCTCTACAGCAACACCAGATTCAAGTGCTGTTGTAGAAAGAACTTAACACCAGAGCAAGAACCAGCCCTGCTGCTCTGACACCATGTCCTGTTATTCAGCACAATATCTTTCCTTCTACTAAAAAATAAATCAAAAATAAAACTAAAAAGAAGGAATACAAGATGTCCTCATTTAGTTTTCCACCAAGAGAAAGTACACAAGCAATAGTGTTACCAGGTATTTCTGGTAAAGCTGGAGGGATCTGCTGGACAGTTATCACCCCCTTGCTCTGTACTCCTTCTGTCCACGTATCCTAGACTTTTATGGTGCTTCAGTGTGGAAAATCCTCACTGCTGTGGCCAGGTCTGGATCAGAGCTGCCATTTGCCCTTTCTGTTTCTCCCTTCTTCACTTTCCCATGTGAAATGCCTGTGAGCTTCTCACACACAACACAAAATCACATTAAATTTCTTTTTCTCTTCTCTCTCAAACATGTTCTTTTCAGAAACAACAATAGGGGAAATACTCCTACAGACAAATGACATTACAATGTAGTTCCTTCAGAGTCCTTATAGATAAAGTTTATTTCAGCCAAGGCATCTGCTCTCACCACTCAGTTCACTTTAGAAAGCAAGAAAAAAACACATTTACCATTTCACCTTTTCCCCTTTCTCTGTCAGAGAAATCATAAGTATTATTGCACCAGTGTTTCTCCAAGATCAAATTAGCAACATAAACTCTCTCAAACAAAAGGAACAAAACCCACAGCAATCAATGGGCACTCTCATCTCTCACTACTAGTGGGCAATTAGCAAAGAGAAACAGAAGGATGAACAAGATCAGACTTTCACTAAGTAAACAAAGCTTATCTGTAAAATAGAATTATTGCTAAATGTAG
>NW_020927363.1:0-2720 GCF_003984885.1 Neopelma chrysocephalum
GGGAGCGGGATGAGGGATGAGGGGAGCGGGATGAGGGATGAGGGGAGGACGGGCCATGCCGTGCCCGCAGAGCCTGGCAGCATTCCCGGCGGCTGCCAGGCGGCGAGTGGAGCCGGCGCTGCCGGCCGCGCTGATCCCGCAGCGCTGGCGGCTCGCCCCGGAGCGGCCCCGGGAGGCAGCTCCGTGCCCGCCGCCGTCCCGGTCTGGGCACGGTCACGTCCGGTGTCTGTTGGCTGGCGGGTCTGCCAGGGCTCGGGAAAAACACTGAAACGTTCCCAGTGTTCGTCCTGGCAGGCTGTAAGGAAGGGTTTTCCAGCATCGTGGCACAGCCGGAGCGCGGCCCCTTCGGCTCAGCGCAATCAAACTGGTCAAGCCCAGGCTGCTGGCAGGAAAGGTCAAGAATACTTTTCAGTGACAGATTTTCTAAAAATTAGACCGCTGATGTCACGCAAACAGAACACGTCCTCTGTACCCCGTGCTCTCAGCACCTCAGTGTTGGGGATTCATGGCCATATCAGCGTTCCCATGGCTCAGGGACACGTACCCACATTCCTTACGGCATTTGACGCTTTTGCCAAGGTAAAACAAATCTCCAGGTTCTGGGTGGCTGATGGCTGTACTGGGGATGAGTTCTGTCAAGCCATCAGTAACATCTTTCCAGATAATCAATGTCCCAAAAGATTTTTCTGCTCAGTTACCTTTTTGAAGTGTGGTTTCTAGGGGTCTACATAAAACCCCAATAAAAGTCTCACTGGTTAAAGCTCCATATCAGTTTCCAGCCCTTAAAATGTCACCAAATAGTTCAAAAGAGTAATTTTAAAGCGTAGTGCTCACAAGAACCGTTTTTAAGCTAACTATATATTTTGTTCCCATTGATAAATTTTCTGCTACACATCAATGGAAAAAGGTTTGGGGAACCCGATGTGAATTTAGTATTCACTTAAAAGTTTTTATTAGTAGACCTTCCTGTACCACGAGGCAGGTTCTGTTGATAAGCAGCACAGTTACCACTGAGCCTGTAAACTAAACAATCTAATGGGACCACTAAGATGTGCTGATACTCCATTTTAGTCAATGTTAATAAAACTGAACGTGTAACTTAAGTTACAGCCGTAAAATCCATTGTGTTCCCTAAGTAGAGAATCCACTTTGCTCAAGCACAAGTGTTAACAATTCATTTTTAACTATCACATTCTGGTATCATAGTTTTCTTGTTGTTCATGTCCTTTTAGGTATTCCACAGAAACGTGTTTTCGGTTATATCAGAAAGATTTTGTATTAGATGTCACACATTCTTTTGAAGCACGGGCAGTGCCAAATTAAGAAATGCCTGACTGTTGAATGTGGTGTAAAGCTTCAGCAAAGTGCTTCACACATCAGAAATATTCATTACAGTGATTCCTAGTTAGGGTAGGAATAACTAACTTCCCAGCTGCATATTTTAGAAATAGTTATTCACATCAGTCATTCCTGTGGAGTGTGCACCAAGACTGCATCTCTTACTCTTTTTGAGTACACTCTGACACTCAAGAAGTTCTGCACACCCAGAAAATTCACAATCAGCTCATCCCTGTGTTGGTGAGCAACTACCCAACTGTTTGAATAACCAGTGTGTCAGCTGGGAATCAGATGGAAAAAGGAAGTGGCTACAACGCTTCCAGGATTGCAGTTCTCACCCAAATTGTACAGCCAGCTCAACTGAATCAAGGCTTTACTGCAAAGTCTAGAAAGTACATAGTCTTTATCTGCACAGAGGATACAATTCCCCAAGGGTGTTACCAGCTGAAGAGGAGCAGGGAAAGACAAACGGTACATTTATAATATATTAACACTCAGTGTTGCAGCTCAACAGCAACACCGGATTCAAGTGCTGTTGTAGAAAGAACTTAACACCAGAGCAAGAACCAGCCCTGCTGCTCTGACACCATGTCCTGTTATTCAGCACAATATCTTTCCTACTACTAAAAAATAAATCAAAAATAAAACTAAAAAGAAGGAATACAAGATATCCTCATTTAGTTTTCCACCAAGAGAAAGTACACAAGCAATAGTGTTACCAGGTATTTCTGGTAAAGCTGGAGGGATCTGCTGGATAGTTATCACACCCTTGCTCTGTCCTCCTTCTGTCCACGTATCCTAGACTTTTATGGTGCTTCAGTGTGGAAAATCCTCACTGCTGTGGCCAGGTCTGGATCAGAGCTGCCATTTGCCCTTTCTGTTTCTCCCTTCTTCACTTTCCCATGTGAAATGCCTGTGAGCTTCTCACACACAACACAAAATCACATTAAATTTCTTTTTCTCTTCTCTCTCAAACATGTTCTTTTCAGAAACAACAATAGGGGAAATACTCCTACAGACAAATGACATTACAATATAGATCCTTCAAAGTCCTTATAGATAAAGTTTATTTCAGCCAAGGCATCCCCTCTCACCACTCAGTTCACTTTAGAAAGCAAGAAAAAAACACATTTACCATTTCACCTTTTCCCCTTTCTCTGTCAGAGAAATCATAAGTATTATTGCACCAGTGTTTCTCCAAGATCAAATTAGCAACATAAACTCTCTCAAACAAAAGGAACAAAACCCACAGCAATCAATGGGCACTCTCATCTCTCACTACTAGTGGGCAATTAGCAAAGAGAAACAGAAGGATGAACAAGATCAGACTTTCAGTAAGTAAACAAAGCTTATCTGTAAAATAGAATTATTGCTAAATGTAG
>NW_020927364.1:0-372 GCF_003984885.1 Neopelma chrysocephalum
TGGTGGGGGTTTATCCTCTTGTTTGGGAAGTGCAGAGCTGGCAGGACACAGCAGCAGGACCCTCACACGCCGCCCTGCATCCCTGCATCCCTGCATCCCTGCATCCCTGCTCCCACCTCAGAGGGCTCCTGGGCACCTCACAGCCACCAGTTCCTCGGGAAGGGATAAACACCACCAGGAGATATGGCTTGATTTTGCTTCACCTCCCTCGTTTCTGCCTCTCAGATGCCACTGTAGCAGCCTGAAGCACCCAAAAGCAGAGCTGCTTCGGGAGCTGACTGGCAGCTGCCAGTCAATGCCGGGTGGGCTCCCCCAGCTCCCGCTGTTGCCAGGCTGATTCCCCACCTGGCTCCCTTCTCGCTAATCCTGTTT
>NW_020927365.1:0-376 GCF_003984885.1 Neopelma chrysocephalum
ATGGTGGGGGTTTATCCTCTTGTTTGGGAAGTGCAGAGCTGGCAGGATGCAGCAGCAGGACCCTCACACGCCGCCCTGCATCCCTGCATCCCTGCATCCCTGCATCCCTGCTCCCACCTCAGGCCGGGGGGCTCCCGGGCACCTCACAGCCACCAGTTCCTCGGGAAGGGATAACACCACCAGGAGATATGGCTTGATTTTGCTTCACCTCCCTCGTTTCTGCCTCTCAGATGCCACGTAGCAGCCTGAAGCACCCAAAAGCAGAGCTGCTTTGGGAGCTGACTGGCAGCTGCCAGTCAATGCCGGGTGGGCTCCCCCAGCTCCCGCTTTTGCCAGGCTGATTCCCCACCTGGCTCCCTTCTCGCTAATCCTGTTT
>NW_020927366.1:0-604 GCF_003984885.1 Neopelma chrysocephalum
TGCACACGTTTACACCAGTTTTGGCAGGAGTTTATACCAATTTTGCACTGTTTTCCACTGATTTTACACAGGTTTACACCAGTTTTGCACCGTTTCACACCAGTTTTACATAGATTTTACACGGTTTTACACCAGTTTTTGCAGGGGTTTATACCAATTTTGCACTGTTTTCCATTGATTTTACACAGGTTTACACAGTTTTGCACCGTTTCACAGCAGTTTTACATTGATTTTGCACTGTTTTACACAGATTTTGCACGGTTTAAACCAGTTTTTGCAGGGGTTTACACCAGTTTTGCAGGAGTTTATACCAATTTTGCACTGTTTTCCATTGATTTTCCACGGGTTTACACCAGTTTTGCACTGTTTTATATTGATTGTACATGGGTTTACACCAGTTTTTGCACGAGTTTATACCAATTTTGCACTGTTTTCCACTGATTTTACAGAGGTTTACACCAGTTTTGCACCGTTTCACACCAGTTTTACATCGATTTTGCACTGTTTTACATAGATTTTGCACGGTTTTACAGCAGTTTTTGCAGGGGTTTACACCCGTTTTTGCAGGGGTTTATATCAATTTTGCACTGTTTCACATTAATTT
>NW_020927367.1:0-365 GCF_003984885.1 Neopelma chrysocephalum
TTTTGCACACATTTACACCAGCTTTTGCACAAGTTTATACCAATTTTACACTGTTTTCCATTGGTTTTACACAAGTTTACACCAGTTTTGCACTGTTTTACACCAGTTTTACACCAATTTTTCACTGCTTTATATTGATTTGGCACACGTTTACACCAGCCTTTGCACGAGTTCATACCAATTTTGCACTGTTTCCTATTGATTTTACACGGATTTACACCAGTTTTGCACCGTTTCACACCAGTTTTACATCGATTTTGCACTGTTTTACATAGATTTCGCACGGTTTTACACCCGTTTTTGCAGGGGTTTACTCCAGTTTTTGCAGGGGTTTATATCAATTTTGCACTGTTTCACATTAATTT
>NW_020927368.1:0-13493 GCF_003984885.1 Neopelma chrysocephalum
CACCAAGCCTGACAGAGTTCAAGAAGCATTTGGACAATGCTCTCAGGTACATGATGTGACTCTTGGGAATGGTCCTGTACAGGGCTAAGAGCTTGACTCGATGACCTTTGTGGGTCCCTTTCAAGTCAGCATATTCTGTGATTCTGTGTGATTCTGTGATATTCAAGGGTAATGCCCTCCAAGCTCCCAACAACTAGGAAATCGAGAAATGGAGGCAAGAATATGCTTAAACAAGCAAAATGCTCCTAACTAAAACATAAAGAGGAATTGCACAAGGTGTGAAATAGGGAGACGCGATCCAAGAGAAGTTGCTATCTGATATTTAAGTGATAGGGTTAGAAAGGCCTCCTTGACCTTTCTAGCAAGCTGGTATTAAATCTGTCAAGGCACATGAAGGGCAGCAAGAAAGGATTTTACATGTGTATGAAGAGCAAAAGGAAGACTCAGGAAAATAAGAGACTATTGCTGAATGCAGCAGGGGAATTGATGAAAAATTACAAGGAAGAAGTCAAGGTACGCAATGCCTTCTTTTCCTGAGTCTTTACCAGTAAAACTGGCCATCAAGAAATGCAAGACTCAGACACCAGAAGGAAAGCTGGAACAAGGAAGACTTAACCTCAGTGCAGTAGGACCAGGTTAGAGAGCACTTGAACACATGACATACAGAGTCCATGGACTCTGGCATTTGGCATCCACAAGTGCTGAGGGAACGGGCTGGTGTCACTGTGAAGCCACTCTTGATTATCTCTGAACAGTCACAGCAACTGGGAGAGATTACGGAAGACTGGAAGTCAGCAAAGGGCACACCTATATTCAAGAAGCCCAAGGGAATATCCAGAGAATACAGCTCAATGTGTCTTATCTCAGTCCCTTCTGGAAAGCATTTCCAAACATATGAAAGAAAAGCAGGTGATCAGGATTAGCCAGCGTGGGTTTACAAATGCTTATCCAACCCGTTAGCTTACTACAATGTGGTGAAGCTGCCAGCTTCTCCAAGAGAGTGCTGTGGGACAAATTATCAAAGCCTTTATTGAAGTCCAGGTAGAAACATCCACACCTTTTCCCTCATCCACTAGGCAGGTCATCTGGTCATAAAAAGAGATAGATTTGGTAAGGCAATATGTTTTATTATTGTTTAATATTTTCATTGATGACCTGGATGATGGAACAGAGTGCACTTTCTGAGAGTTTTCAAATGATACAGAACTGGTAAAAGCTGCTCGTACACCTCATGATTGTGTTTCCGTTTGGAGCATTTGTGACAGGCTGGACAGTTGGGTAGAGAATGATATGTTCAACAAAGGGAAGAGAAATCAATAACCCCAGTCCCTGGTTCAGCTGGGAGGCCACCTGGCTGAAAAGGAGCTTTGCAGGGAAGGAGCTTGGGTCCTTCCCCTTTCAAGGAATGTACATCTGGAGCACGCACAGAGGACTGGGTGCATGGCACAAGAGAACTTGAGGCTGGGTGAGTAGGCTCAGGTTTGCCATGAGGAGCCCTGGAGGCCAGGCAAGCTGGAAAAATGATGGTGACCACATACAAACAAATAATGCTGCTGTAGGGTCTGCAAATGCTTTCTCTTCAGAGACTCCTCTTAAGGGCTGTTTTAGTCAGGCATAAAACAGTTCCTCTCCAGATCCTAAATACAAAGTGTCAGAGCTGGGGAAAAATGTCAAACAATGTCTTTTTACTTTACTTCAGAAGACTTTTTCTTGTTTTGGTTTTACTTTCAGGTGTGAAAATAAAGCCAATATGCTGTCATTTTTATGACACCGCATTCCTATCATAAGTAAAAAGTCACATTAATACAATAATTTCATTTTCCAGTTCACTGGCCCATAAAGTGGCTTATTGCACTTGGGTATTTAATACAAATCCAGAAAAGTATTTACTTTGATATATTTTAATTCTATCAAGAGTTGTGGTGACATTTTAACAATAAGAAGTAGCAAATGGGTTGTTTAGGCCATTAGATTTTCCCTTCCAGATCAGCATTAAAATCCAGCTGAGGTGAGAACACATAATATCTAAAACAGTTTTTATCCAGGAGCTGAAGCATAATAATCTATAGAAGGTGGTTCCTATTTGGAAAAGCCTTGTTCCTTGGAAAGCCTAAGAGATATCATTGTTCCTGGAGATAGATGCTGAGTGGCCACATAGGGCTGGCAGGTGTCCTTCTCCTGTCGTTCAGCTATAGTCTTAAAATAATCTTAAAAACACCTTCCCCCCACTCCTCCTTCCTTCCATTTTCTCCCTCCTCCCCCCTGCCCCCAGCAGTGCAGGGAGATGGGGAATGGGGGTTATGGTCAATTGTTGTTTCTGTTGCTGCTCAGAGAGAGGAGTCCTTCTGCTGTTCCCGTGGGGGGATCACTCCTGTGGGAGACAGTCCTTGATGGACCTCTCTAGTGTGAGTCCATTCCTCAGGCAGCAGTTCTTCCCAAACTGCTGTCCCGTGGGCCACTCCTCCATGGGGTGCAGTCCTTCACACACAAGCTGTATCAGTGTGGGTCCCCCACAGGGGCCACAAGTCCTACCTGGGAAAAACTTGCTCTAGCGTGGGCTTCCCTCTCCATGGGCTGCAGGTCTCTGGCAGGACCCTGCTCTATCTTGGGCCTCCCACGGGATCACAGCCTCCTTTGGATATCCACCTGCTCCAGCATGGGCTCCTCTATGAGCTGCAGGTGGGTCTCTGCACCCTGATGGTCCTCCATGGGCTGCAGGGGCACAGCTGCTCCACCATGGTCTGCACCACGGGCTGCAGGGCCTCAGCTCCAGCGCCTGGAGCACCTCCTGCCCCTCCTTCTGCACTGACCTTGGTGTCTGCATTGTTGTTCCCATGTTCTCACTCCGCTCTTCCCTGGATGGAATTTTCTTTGTGCAGTAACTTTCTGTTCTTAAATATGTTACCACAGAGGTCTTACTATCACTCCTGACGGGCTTGGCCTTGGCCAGTGGCAGGAAGCCCATCCTGGAACTGGCTGGCATTGGCTCCATGGAACAGGGGAAGCTTCTAGCAGCTTCTAACAGAAGCCACCCCTGTAGCCTTCCCATTACCGAAACCTAGCCAGAGAAACCCACTACACCTTCCTTGAACCCAAATGTTTCTGTTAAATTTTGTGAAAGTAATGCTCTTCAGAGCTAACTATGAAATGGAAACGTTTCTAAAATCATTGTCATATGTAGTTTGGTTTCTTTCAAAGAAAATATTGAAACCGAAGAGCCTAAGGTTTCCTTACAATCCTTTCCTTACAATCTTATAATCTATTGGCAATGCACATAGACGTGTAAATGTTTTTTAATTTGAATTGGTAGGTAGACACTGGGAAAAATAGAATAGTTGTTCAGCTGTGGAAATGCAGATGTCATGAGTAGAGCTAAACTAAGAGTTTTGAGCGCAATGAATCAAATGAGGTTGTCTCAGTTGGTAGGACACTAGTCCCATGTTATCACATTAGATAAGTTATCTAATGTGTTATCCAATGTTATCATGTTAGATCAAGGACCACAGTGAAAGGTGGCACCGCTCTGTTCTTTTGGATCTCCTCTAATGATCCTAGATGCCCCAGGATGATTAAATCAGAATTGCTTATTTTTTTGAATTACAATATACATTGAATGTATATCCTGATTGCTGGCTTTCAGATACTTGTTCACCTTTTCTAAGTATTCTGAATTGCCGTCAGTCTCATTAAAAACTTGACTATTATTTGGCTGTGAATAGATGTAAATCTGGCACAAGAAGAACTTCCAATCAGTAACTGTGTGTCTGACAGGGGCTGACAAAAATGATGTGCTCATAAGTATAAAACCAAAGAGCAAATATCTGTTTTCAATACAGTGAGTATTGCTTCATGTAGTTTTCAAAATGGGAGCAACCTTTCATGGGAAAGGTTTGGACTGGGAGGCTGAATGTGTAATGATCCAGACCTTCAGATGCACTAGTCATTAGCATTGCTTAAAATTAAACCAGCAGGAAATCAAACAGGTAGCAGAACTGTGGCTCCCCTTCTCCAGTTTTCATCTGTGCCAAAAGCAATTCCATAAAACAAACAGGAGTAGATTTTTTAAATGCATTTATTCTGATTTTAGAATATTTTTAATTGCATAAATCATCAAGATTAGAGTAATTAATGAAACTAAAGATTTATGCTTATTTAGAGTGCATGAAGAAAAGGCTGCATTACAGATTTGCTAAACTGATCCTCACTCCTCATTAAAACAACCTCTTTTCCTGCTGCATTTGCTTTATACCCACTTGATTTGCAGAATTATTTTTTATTAATTTTGTCTACTTGGCTTCTATAGCTTTGTTCTATGTTCTTTCTCTATTGTCAGAAGAACAAGGTTCTCTGTAAACTCTACCTATTGCCATGGGACATAAATTTACATAGTTCTTGCTTTAAATCAAGACAGAATAAACTAGGAAGAAAGATTAAGTGGGGGAATCAGTTTCCCTTCTAACAAAAAAACTCCTCCACAACAAAATCAAAACCTAACCAAAACCAAAAATTAAAACAACAACAACAACAACAACAAAAACCAACCAGAAAAAAACCCAAACAAACAGGGAAAACCAAAACAAACCAGTTGGCACAGATCTTAAGTTAATGACACCTCTCAGCTGGTATAATCTAAAAAGCTGGTTTCTGGTATATAAGCATAGGAACTGATTTCTGGCTGCTGTAGAAATTAGCCTCAAATTTAAAAAAAAAAAATGAAAAAGGAAGAAATCTGCACAGCAAAACCTGGATTTGGACAGCTTCAAAGAAGAAGTAAGAGAAATACTTCTTACAGTGCTGAATATCCTTCTAGTATAAGATGAGACAAGACAGCTTTTTTATTGTTAGAGACAAAATCTGGGTTGGGTTAGATGCCATCAATACCTGGTCTGGTCCTTCTGGTCGTTTTCCTACCCCTTCTATTTCTAGAACCAAGCATTTTACCGCCATTGCTCTGTTTATAGCCTACATCCTTTGAAAGTTAACAATGACGGAACACCAGAAAAGTCACTGTGCGTCACATCAGATAAGCATATAAATACGTAACTGTGAATTTAAATCTTAGCCTGCCTTCTTGGGATGGAAAATACTGAGTTTTGCAGTAAGATTTATTTCCAGAAATAGTCAGCATATCAAAGTCTAGATTCAAGAGAGCTTTTGAAACAGCTAAAAACCAAGACAAATCACTTGGTAAATCCTTACTTTTCCCCTACTCAGGGTCCCATACAATTTTCTGGCTATGAACATAACTTATGTCCACCACACAGGGACAACGAGACTGTATTCCCTCCTTAATTGCTCTTAGCAGTTAGTCCTATTTTCTTGAGCTGGGTGGAGAGAAGCTTGAAGGGTGGTGAGAGGTTATGGGTTTGAACTGCATAAGCACCCAAGGAAGCAGACCGGCTCTTTTGTAACGCTGAGCAGCCACTGTAGCAGAATGGTGGATGCTGTTACAGAAGTGATCACTGCCTTTTGTGAGGAGCTCAAGTTGTGTGGGAAGTGCACAATATGCTCTGCTATATGTGCAGTGAGCATCCATCAGAATGGTTTCCTTTGGGGAAACTTAGGCTGAAGAATGCCTTGATTCCTGACCAGGATGTGACAGATGGAACAAAAAACTGTGCAAACCAATAATGCCATGTGTGCTCAGACACATAACTCTCAAGTTATGAATGAACAACTTCAAGAGACAGTTCTTGAGAGATGCATTCTGTGCAAAACCTAAGGTGAAACAAAGATCTAGAACTACTATGTGATATCTGATTGGACTTCCATTTTTACTTTGAAGAAAGCATTCTTTTATAATCTCATTTTAACTAATATTTCTATTCTAAGACTTTCTGCTTCTGATTCTTTACAGAAATTAACATCTCCTGTTTTAAATAATTTATTCAACATTTGTCATATAGGCCATGCCACAAGAATTGACAAGTCTTACTTGTTATTTTTGGAATGTATTTAACTTGTGAATAACTTAGATTCATTAGTTTACTTTGGATTCATGTTTATTGCAATGGGTAAGATGTTAGTCCAAAAAGGAATCAGACTACATATTTGAAGCATGAATGATCATTTTTCCTGGGGTAATATGCTCCCCTTGGTGAAAGAAATTGCAAATTATTATTAGTTCATACGGCAGAAAATTGCAAATGTAAGAGAAAATAAATATATTCTTCCATTATTAGATCCTGAAATTGCCTATAAGGTTTGAGGGTCTAGGATGTAGTTGCTTATGAGTTGGCAGCTCTAAGTCTATTTAATAGGGAGCTATTGATAAAACAGAGAAGTTAAATTATATAATCGGATCAATGGTCTTGGTCAGCTGAGAAAAACCCTGTTCATTTCTGGCCCATATTTAATAATTGTCAGTATCTTTGGGTAGTGAGTTTATAATTTTCTTTTTTTTCTTATGAGACATAAACATCTGTGATATTATAAATACCTGCTTCAAAAGTACCTTCAGAGAAGATTATAACTATACTTAGTTCCATAGAGCAAAAATCTGAGATCTGACTCATCAGATGTTGCAGGACAATAATATGGATATTTTTCAACCAAATGGAGCTAAAACCACTCTTTTCCAAGAATAGAAAACTTTTAAGCGTGGCTGTAACACCCAACTCAGCTAGGCAAAAATGCAGTAACACAGTGAAATTCTGTGGAATTCCGTAGGAAGGAAGATGTGGATAATTTTCACAGATTCACATGTGTCATGGTTTGAAAAGGCCCCAAATCCAATTCTGATTCCAGCTCCCCCCCCCTCCCACATCTCAACCTCATGTGAGATGGGTTTTCCAGACAAAAACACGAGACTCAATATGGGGGAAGGAATATATTACAAAGACTATACACATAAATAAATACTATAATACACTGCTTTTTATCCTTTGTATC
Source organism: Neopelma chrysocephalum (assembly GCF_003984885.1). Lineage (NCBI taxonomy): Eukaryota > Metazoa > Chordata > Aves > Passeriformes > Pipridae > Neopelma > Neopelma chrysocephalum. The sequence continues at coordinate 6,892 of NW_020927368.1, forward strand.
TTTGAAAACTGTACCAGGTGCAACTCACAGACTAAAAAACTCTCCCCATACTTGCCATACGTGTAAGCCTCAGTCACGCCATTTCAGTCAGATGTCCTTGCCTACTCTTAGTATCAAGTCTAATCTTTTGTCTTGCGAAGTCAAGTCTCATTACTCCTGTTGACAATGGGATCCTTTGCTGAGGAGCGTGCCCTTTCTCTACCAAATGGAAATTATAGAAGATATAAAATTAGTCCCCAGAATCATTCAGGTTGTAAAGAAATGATCTGTTTCTTAAATTAGGCATGCTTTTTTTTCTCCCTGAACCTCCACACAACAGTAAGTCAATAAAAGGCTGTGAGGTTTCACTTTGGACACAAAACAAAACAAAAACAAAAACAAGAAAAAAAAGTTATTCCCTTCCTTTTTGTCACTATAGTTCTCACTTGCTCTGGTACTTTGTTTGTGGGTAAATTCTTATTTTGGGGTTTTATCCTTTTCATCTGATAGTGACACAATTAAGTGGCTGTTCTTCCCTTGAAATGACTTGTTTTTACCATATTTTCTTATCTGACTCTCATGTTAATTAGCAAAGTTACCCTGTTTTACATCACATTTCATCTCCCTACATCTATTTACACTATGAAAGAATAGAACTTAATATTTAAAATAATGTATACAGTGATCGTCCTAAAAAACCCCACAGCCAATGAAACAAACAGAAAAAGGAAAAATGAAAAGGAAAAAAAAATAGTGCAGGATCTGCAGTTATATTAAAAATAAATTTAGCATGTTCTGTGTTTTTCTTAATGTTATTTATGCTCTATGCATTTGTGGGGTGGGGTGTCTTTTATTTCTTTATTTTCAGCCCTGTCATCACTCCTATTTTCACTGAAGAGGTAAATTTTTATTACCTTCAGTGATTTCAAAAGTAACAGCACCCTTGCCTGTCATTTCTCATGGAAAGAGATACAATCAACCTCTTTCCAGCTGTGTCATCTGTCATTTGTCAATCACAGAACTAACAATATGACTTACCTCTCATCTTGGTGAAATACCATACCCTATTCTCTTGGACTAGGAGTAAACAGACTCCATTCAGTTAGTCATGCTACACACAGGATACTATTGCTATTTGAATTGGTCATCAAGTAGAGTTTTTCAGATGATGATCATAAACTCTGTCTTCTGGTTAAATCATATTTTCTAGAAATAAGAAAAAAACCACAACCAAAAAAACCAGGCAGTCTCTTCCTATATGTGTCTGTGGAATATCTCTCCTATTTAGTTGTTGATGAATGTTGCACTGGAAAGACAAGTATTTCAGCTAGTGCCACATCTAGACAGATGGTCTTCCCTTGTTCAACCATGTAACTACATGTTCTTGGTCATATTTATCCAAAACAAGTATCAGCCCAAAACATCACGTATTTTTTAAGTCTATGTAGCTAACATTATACTGATAGTTATCTGAATCTCCAGTTTAGGCTAAGAACCTATTAAAGGTTAGTTAAAGAAGCCTGGAAGGATCAGATTTTAAAAAGGCTGGTGCCTTCAATAGTTTTGAAATGAGTGCTTGAAGTCAGCTATAAAAAAATTCATGCATTGAAAAGTTCCCTGAAAAGCTGAAAAATATCAGTCTGTGTTTACAGACCCTACTTCAGAGTTTCAGATAAGAAATTCAAGATCAGGTGTGTTAGGAACTACTTTTCCATGTTTCATTATCTTCAAGTACAGACATGCAAGACAAGCATGTCTGCCCTAATGTGGTTTTGGAAGAGTGAAAAGTCCCAATGGAGCATCAGTTCAGTGCGGATACTGTTGCTAGCTTCTCAAATTTCTGGATTATGCTACTCCTAGTTGTTACACATATGTGGATCAGAGATCAGAGCTTACCCATTGCGAAAAGCTATTTACATCCACATAAAAGAGCTTATTTCACAAATGAACAAGCCAAAGGTTTAGCTTATTTGAATATCTGAATGAGATCCAAACCAGATTTAATTGAATATTCATTTCATGCAGCTTTAGCCAACTAAGTTACTTAAATGAATTGATCCTATGAATAGCACTCTGTGTATATGGATACTTAATGAATGAACTGATGGAAGCCTTCAGCAATGCCCTGCATAAAGTTGCAAGAGGGTGATGAAAGACTAATTTGTACTCTAACACACAACAGTTTTACAATACAGCATATGGGTTGTGGAAGTAATACATGGAACTTACCTTTTACAAGCTGTCTTCTTTGTCTACTGTCGAAGTTGTCTTTGTCTACTGAGGGACCAAGGTGCTGGCATTCCCATGTTGATTATCCCCATGCCATATAGATCCCCTTTCTTTCAGGCACACATTAAGTGGGATTTAAAAATAGTTTCTCATTCTCTTAGTGTCAGCACACTTCTGAGTTTGTCTTCCTCCAGATATTTGCAGACCCCACCATGGAGCAGTGCAGCAGTGTCCCAGCCCAACAGATATTACTTTTTGCAAGGGAATGCATGAAAATGCATTTCTGAAATTTTCTGCTCTCATCAATTTTGAGCATCATCTTGTGTTTCTTTAGGTTAACTAGACTTCCCCCATGATTGCAACTGATGAGCCTAAATAAAAACCTTAACACTATTCAGCCTTGTGGAAGAAAGGAAAGGGGATGTACTTCATAGCAGTGCTGTTCTTCATACCATGTCATTCTCACCTTTTTGTGCTTGCTACAAAATATAAGGCATAAGATACAATGTACTTTCAAAAGAGTGGCAAAACCCAAATATTTCTCACTAACCTATGTGATGGGTTGGCCTTGGCCAGCTGACAGACACTGACCTAGCTGCTCTGTCACTGCTTCTTCTCCAACAGGGCAGGGGGAGAAAATAAGATGAAAAAGATCATGAGGCAAGGTAAATACAGAGAGATAACTTGCCAATTACCACCATAGGCAAAACAAATTCAACCTGTGGAAAATTAATTTAATTTATTGCTAATTAAAATAGTTTTTTATGGTAAGAAACAAAGACAAATTAAACCAATCCCTCCACACACACTCTTCCTCTGGCTTTTCTTCCCCAGGCTCAACTTCACTCCCTCACTTCCAAGTGCTCGAAATTCCTTCCTATCCTGTGAAGCCAGGAAGATGAGGAATGGAGTTTTGGGATCAGTACATAACTGCTCTTCTCTACATCTCCTGTCTCCTCACACATTTCTCCTGCTCCAGCATCAGTTCCCCACAGGCTGCAGTTGCTTCTGGAAATATCTACCTGCTCCAGTGTGGAGTCCCCCAGGAGTTACAAGGTATACATCTGTTCCAGCATGGTTCTCTCCATGTGCTGCTGTGGAATCTCTGCTTTGGCACCTGGAGAGGAGCATACTCTCAGGCACATAATGTGACTCTTGGAGATGGTCCTGTGCAGAGCTAATGGTTGGACTCCATGACCCTTTTGGATTTCTTCCAAATCAGCATATTCTGTGATTCTGTGATCTCTTCCTCCCCCTCCTTCTTCACTGACCTTGGTGCTTACAGGGTTGATCACCATTTTTGATGATTTTTGCACTCGTCACTTTGATGGCTGGCATTCTGCCCTTTCTCAAACACATTTTTACAGAAGTGCTACTTTGCTACTTCCCTGTGCCATGAAGTTGATGGCCTTAGCTGTGTCTTTTATGGGTCCACTTTGGATCTGGCTGGAATGGGCTGCATCTGGCATGGAGCAGTCCTAGGCCTCTTGTCAGAGAGGCCATCCCTGCAGCCCCCCATTGCCAGCCCCTTGGACACAGACACCCAAATTATCCTGATTGACTTTCTGTCTGTTGCACGCTGTCCTACTTCCAGCAGATGTAACAGCAGTCTCCTTTTTGAGAGAATATCGGTAAACTCCTCTAGGAGACTGTGTCTTTCTAAAACACAGGAACACGCTTGTGAGCACTCAGAAATGTTAACTGTAAGAATAGAGAGATTTTTGACACAATTTTTTGAAGAATCAATAGCTTAATGTGAAGATGAAGTGAGACAGGCATATAAATAGAACATCAACCCTGGAAAGACGTAGCTAAAGGTGTTTGAGGATACATACACTCTGTGGCTCCAGAAAGAACCAGCAGAGTGAGCAAGAACTTTTGTTGGCTAACAGAAGTTCAGACTTGCAAGCAACTTCTGTGTATTTTGCTTTGCTTCTCTTGTTAGGTTTTGTGCATTTACTGTAAATATAAAACTTCAAATTTAAAAAGAGGTGCTCTGTATTTTCAGGTTCCCTTTTAATCTCATTTCCTTTTAGCTCCTTGATAATGACATTTCTCCTTTGTAAATTCATGCTGAGTACTCCCATCCACTTTCTTGTCCTTCATATGTTAGGAAAAGTTTCTCAGGACTACTCGCCCCTTTACTTTCTCAGGAATTGGTGTGAGGTTAATCAGTCTGTCAACCTCCTTTATTTGCATGACTGTGCTCTGCTGGATGCCCACAGCGTGGGGCAGACAAAAGCCTGTCCTATGCTACACTCCACTGGTGAAAGAAATAGAAATCTTTGGGTCCTCTAACTGGCTCATGAAGTGGATCCACTGCCACAGATCAGTACAGTTTAAGGCAAAGAAACTTGGAAATTAATCATGTTGATCCTTCTTTTTCCATTAGAGAAAATGAGAAGTTAGGGAGGAGGGTTGTTTTTGCTAGCAACCTGTTTCACCTTCCCTGTTGCAGTCTGCTGCGTCCAAGCTGGAGGTTACCATTCAGTAGTTGGAACTTGAAAACTCTCAGCTCCTGGTGACAGAAGTCTGAGCATAATGTGCCTTTATTGAGGGAAGGATTTTCTAAAGCAGATATCCCATGCAATAAACCTCTTCTCTCATTAGAAATAGCCTGCTCTTGTGTTCTTTTATTCCTTCCCCCGAAACCACAAGATAGACATTTATTTCTTTCCTTTAAAGAAAAAAATAAAGACAAAGACTAAAAAGAAACATAATCAATGTATACATTTGGTGCACAAAATTAAGACAATGCAAGGTATGCTACACCCACAAAATCTGGAAAACACCAGATCCACATTGCTCTGGGAACTTGTTTGTCTGAAGCATTCTACAGTGAAAAAAACAGCGCAGATCTTTTAATTAAGTAGTATAAGACTTCAGCTTGCATTAGTCTTGATTTTAGCCTCTGGACATGGCTTTAACTCAGGCAAATACAAAAACCTATGGGTCTTCAACTAATGCAAAAAATACACCTCAAAGGAAATTGCTTTCAATTTTCTCTCTCATCTGAACAGGCACAAAGCCAGACAATGGCCAAAGAGCCACTGAACAAACTGCATCTAAAATCCTAATTTTTCTGGAAACCAAATAGCTTATGAGAATACAAATAGAAACACAAAAGGGAAAGACAGGGCTCAAGCATGCCCCACTTCCTCACATTAATGAGACTAGAAATAATTTTTCTCTATCATAAAACTCTTTCTCCCATTGGCAAAACATTTTAATGAGGAATTGTGGCAAGTAGAATAGAAAATTCTGGGCAGATGACAGGTTGAAAATTAGGAAAATTATTTCAGTTGTATTTATAAAAAAACATGAATCATTTGTGCAAGAAATGCATATAGAAATGTTAATACTGGATTAATTCTCAGAGGTATGAGTAAAGAAAATATATAATTTGCTTTATGTTATCTGGCTCCATTAACCTCACTTCAAATTGAATTAATAAGGAAAATGTAAATGTCTTCTGAGAACGAAATTTGGTCAAGAGCTTGACAAGATATCAGATTTTCCTTTGTAAACATGTCTCTCAGAACCAAGGAGAAAGGATAAAGTAAATGTTGTAGCTAAAAATGATGCCACTAAAATGTTCTGTTTAAACAGATCCAGTATCCAAAGAGAAAAACATGAATGACACAAATTTTCTGAAAAGCTAAATAACCTAAAGCTCTTCTAGTAAACATGTTGAGAACCACCATCCTATGTTCATGTATATGCAATAAGTACATATTTCTGTAGATAAACATGTATATATGTATGTATGAGTGAAGCTAGTCAAAGCTTATTTATTGAGAAACAGAAATGTGTGTTCAATAAAACATTCTTCAGTGGGTCCTGGTCGATGGTAAGTTGAATCTGAGTCAGCAGTGCCCTGGCAGCCAGGAGGGCCAACTGTGTCCTGGGGGGCATCAGGCAAAGCGTTGTCAGCCAGTTGAGGGAGGGGATTGTCCCGCTCTGTTCTGCACTGGAGTGGCCTCACCTTGAATATTGTGTACAGTTTGGGGCACCACAATATAAAGAAGGGATTAAGCTCTTAGAGAGCATCCAAAGGAGGGCTATGAAGATGGCGAAGGGCCTTGTGGGGAATCCGTGGCTGAGGTCACTTGGTGTGTTCAGCCTGAAGAAGAGGAGACTGAGGGAGACTTCATTGCAGTTACAACTTCCTTTTGAGGGGAAGAGGAGAGGCAGGCACTGATCTCTTCTCTGTGGTGACCAGTGACAGGACCTGAGGGAATGGCCTGAAGTTGCGTCAAGGGGGGTCTAGGTTGGGTATTAGAAAAAGGTTCTTCACCCAGAGGGTGATTGGGCACTGGAACAGGTTCTCCATAGAAATGGTGACAGCACCAAGCCTGACAGAGTTCAAGAAGCATTTGGACAATGCTCTCAGG
>NW_020927369.1:0-1253 GCF_003984885.1 Neopelma chrysocephalum
GTGTCAGTGTGTCTGTCCCTGGGGGCTGTGCCCTCCCTTTTGGGCACGGATGTGTCAGTGTGTCTGTCCCTGGGGGCTGTGCCCTCCCTCACAGCTGCAGCAATAAACAGCTTCTGCTCTGGCCTGGCTCAGGTTGTATCCCGGTGTTTCTGTCATGGCTCGTGTCCCCTGTGCCTGTTGGAGGCTCCTGAAAAGGCCCCCTGACTCTTCATCACAGGAGTGGGGAAAAGGCTGAGCAGGTGGGAAGCTGGAGAGGAGGAAACATCTCATTTTTAACGTTTAAGACAGCTTTCAGGAATGCAAAGCAAAGCCCTCCCTTGAACCAGTACATCCCAAGTGGATGCTCAGCCATGGGAGGAATAAACTGGGGATAGCTGAGCAGGACAGCACCTGGGGGCTGTGGGAACACATCTGAGGGGTTGTGGGAGAACACCTGGGGGGCTGTTGGAACACACCTGCCAGCAGTGGGTCCCACTGTGACACTAAAGCTTTAGAGTTCAGTGGCTCACGGATGGGTTCTGGACCACCCAGCAGCTGACCAAGCCTGTACTGCCTGGGTGGGAGTGCAGCATTCCTGTTCAGTGTTGAATCTGGGAAAACCCACAGGTTGTGTCTGCCCATCATAGGAAAGGCTCACTGGGATTCAGATTAAAAATTGTCAATTTTAATGTAAGTTTCCTGGAGGTTTCTGATTTGGGTTTTTGGTTGGTTGGCTTTGGACTTTTTTTGGTTGGCTGAAGTTTTTTTTTATTTATTTTTTCTGTGAGGTGACTTCCCCAGTCTTTTTGACTTCCTTTGGGGACAGGGACAAGGTGGATTTTGTCTGAACTTTGCCTGCTGCCTCTTCCTCCATGTCCCACTGTGATGAGCCTGGCACTGGTTTCAGGATAACCTCCCCACAGGGACTGGCAGAGAGGCATCTGTTTGTTGTCCCCAAAGCCATTCCTCCCTGGGCAGAACCCACCCAGCACCATTCCCAGCCCCTGCTCTCAGCATGGGGCTCCAGCCCTGGCTCTTTTGGGGCGTCTCCACTGACCTCTCCCTCCATCTTGTGGGAGAGGTTGTGGATTCCTGCCTGACTCCTTCTCTCCCAGCACTTGACAAGGAGATTTTTTGGCTGAAGAAAATTGCAGTTGTCTCAAGCTTTTGTCCAGTTTAATTGACACTTGTGTTTAAAAAGACCAGGCAAGGAGGGTTGCATTTCTATGGTCTAACCACAAACTGGCCAAAGCTGCCCTGATTTACATGTGTTT
>NW_020927370.1:0-1167 GCF_003984885.1 Neopelma chrysocephalum
GGCACAGATGTGTCAGTGTGTCTGTCCCTGGGGGCTGTGCCCTCCCTCACAGCTGCAGCAATAAACAGCTTCTGCTCTGGCCTGGCTCAGGTTGTATCCCGGTGTTTCTGTCATGGCTCGTGTCCCCTGTGCCTGTTGGAGGCTCCTGAAAAGGCCCCCTGACTCTTCATCACAGGAGTGGGGAAAAGGCTGAGCAGGTGGGAAGCAGGACAGGAGGAGACATCTCATTTTTAACGTTTAAGACAGCTTTCAGGAATGCAAAGCAAAGCCCTCCCTTGAACCAGTACATCCCAAGTGGATGCTCAGCCATGGGAGGAATAAACTGGGGATAGCTGAGCAGGACAGCACCTGGGGGCTGTGGGAACACACCTGCCAGCAGTGGGTCCCACTGTGATACTAAAGCTTTAGTTCAGTGGCTCACAGATGGGTTCTGGACCACCCAGCAGCTGACCAAGCCTGTACTGCCCGGGTGGGAGTGCAGCATTCCTGTTCAGTGTTGAATCTGGGAAAACCCACAGGTTGTGTCTGCCCATCATAGGAAAGGCTCATTGGGATTCAGATTAAAAATTGTCAATTTTAATGTAAGTTTCCTGGAGGTTTCTGATTTGGGTTTTTGGTTGGTTGGCTTTGGACTTTTTTTGGTTAGCTGAAGTTTTTTTTTATTTATTTTTTCTGTGAGGTGACTTCCCCAGTCTTTTTGACTTCCTTTGGGGACAGGGACAAAGGTGGATTTTGTCTGAATTTTGCCTGCTGCCTCTTCCTCCATGTCCCACTGTGCTGAGCCTGGCACTGGTTTCAGGATAACCTCCCCACAGGGACTGGCAGAGAGGCATCTGTTTGTTGTCCCCAAAGCCATTCCTCCCCGGGCAGAACCCACCCAGCACCATTCCCAGCCCCTGCTCTCAGCATGGGGCTCCAGCCCTGGCTCTTTTGGGGCGTCTCCACTGACCTCTCCCTCCATCTTGTGGGAGAGGTTGTGGATTCCTGCCTGACTCCTTCTCTCCCAGCACTTGACAAGGAGATTTTTTTGGCTGAAGAAAATTGCAGTTGTCTCAAGCTTTTGTCCAGTTTAATTGACACTTGTGTTTAAAAAGACCAGGCAAGGAGGGTTGCATTTCTGTGGTCTAACCACAAACTGGCCAAAGCTGCCCTGATTTACATGTGTTT
>NW_020927371.1:0-5499 GCF_003984885.1 Neopelma chrysocephalum
CCCGGGATGAAAAGAAAAGTCACTTTCAGCTCCCTACCCGACCTACGTCAATGCTCTTGCGAGCATTCGGGAAACGGGGAGCAGAGCGCTCAGGGGGGCGCGAGGACACAAACAACCCCTCAGCTACGCTCCATCTTGCGCCAAACACCGCGCCCAACTACCCCGTAACCGGGAGACCTCCGGCAGAACTTGTCCCTCCTCAAAAACAATACACTCCCCTGAATTGGATAACCCTTACTGTTACCCACCCATTACCTTTCCTAAATCAATGTGAGCAGATAATTAAAGTTACACCATCTGCAGAAATAGACTCAAATACCATATATTTGATAGTCTCTCATCTTTCGGCTGTGGCAAGGGGCATTTTTGTAACTCCCACACTCCTGACAGGGTTGACGAATTCCAACATCGCCATCTGTCTAACTGTCCACCTTCCACCTTTACAGCTGGAGGACTGCTTCCCAGTGGCCAAGATGATCCCCACAGATGATCTTCTCTGTGCGGTGTCGTGGGAAGAAGAACGGGGAGATAACTCGCTGATGGAAGCCCATTGGGCAACCGCAGTGAGGACCTCCCGACCGCTACTAACGTGTCGTGTTCTCTTCCCCTTGTCTAGACACCCGCAGAGGGTGACAGTGGAGGGTCTTTTGGACACGGGAGCAGACGTTACCATCATCGCCTCCAAGGACTGGCCGCATAGTTGGCCAGCCCACACGACAGACACAAGGGTCAGCGGGGTAGGAGGAGTCCAACACCCTGTCAGGAGTCGTGAAATGGTAACAGTATACGGGCCAGAGGGCAGATCTGCAACTCTACAACCGTACGTACTAAACATACCGGTTACATTATGGGGAAGAGATGCCATGGAACAGTGGCAACTGACACTCGGGACAGAGGAAAATTTTTAGGAGGGGTCACTGAACAAGTGCAGCTGCCCAAACTGATCTGGAAAACGGAAACACCAGTTTGGGTAGATCAGTGGCCCCTTCCCAGACAAAAGCTGCAAATTCTAAATGACCTGGTTAATCAAGAATTGGCTAAAGGGCACTTGGAGTCTTCCACCAGTCCCTGGAACACTCCAGTGTTTGTGATTAAAAAGTCCTCAGGTTCCTGGAGATTTCTCCAGGACCTGCGCAAAGTTAATGAAGTCCTCGAGCCAATGGGAGCCCTCCAGCAGGGAATGCCATCACCATCCATGCTCCCTGCTGAATGGCCCCTAGTGGTAATCGACATTAAGGACTGCTTTTTTCATATATATTTAAATCCGGCTGATTCGGCTAAATTCGCGTTTTCGGTCCCCGCCATCAACGCTTGTGAACCCCACCGCAGGTTCCAGTGGAAAGTGCTTCCTCAGGGGATGAAAAATTCTCCAACCCTTTGTCAAATGTTTGTGGCAAAAGTGTTGGAACCAATTAGAAAGAAATTTCCGCAATCAATCATCTTCCATTACATGGACGATGTATTGATTTGCGCAAAAACCAAATTGTCAGTCAGACGAACATTAGACGCTACAATTACGGCTCTAAATTCAAATGGGCTGGAAATATCCCCTGAAAAGATACAGAGAGAAGCACCCTGGAGGTACCTCGGACTCCAAATTAACGCAAAAACTATAAAACCTCAATCAGTGGAAATTGACAAAAGGGTCCGAACTTTAAATGACCTCCAAAAGTTACTGGGAGCGATCAATTGGATCAGACCTGTGCTGGGGATCACAACCGGTGATCTGCACCCACTGTTCGAACTTCTGAAAGGAGATGCAGATCTGTCCTCCCCCAGGTTTTTAACATCTGACGCCAAAAAAGCCCTTGCCACCGTCGAAACAAAAATATCCGAGAGACAAACAAATCGCAGGATGGAGGGACTGCCATCCTCATTAGTCATCATTCGAGAAAAACATCAACCAATAGCTATATTGGGACAATTCACAACGGATAAGAAAGACTTCTGTCTGTGGGAGTGGTTGTTCCTCCCCCACCAATTTTCAAAAACAATTATAACATTAGCAGAGATGATTGGCAAACTAATTTTCAAAGGCCGCACCAGGTGTTTAGAACTCAGTGGAGAGGAACCAGATTACATCTACCTCCCATTGACTTCTGAACATCTGGAACAACTGCTGCAAAATTCTACAGACTTTCAAATCGCCATCGGGGGTTACCCGGGAGAGGTGAAATTTCACCTCCCGGCGTGCCCATTTTTACAAAGAATAATCCCAATTCCGTTAAAGTTAAAAGTTATGCAATCGGATTTACCCATTAAAAATGCAAAAACCATTTTTACCGATGGCTCAGGGAGAACCGGAAATGCGGTAATTGTTTGGAGACAAAAGAATAATTGGCACCAAGACATTCATAAAGTACAAGGTTCTCCACAAATTGTAGAATTATCAGCAGTTGTTCGCGCCTTCCAAATTTTCGATAAAGAACCTATTAACATCGTCTCAGATTCGGCTTATGTTGTGGGCATCGTCAAACGGATCGAAAATTCATATTTAAAAGATGTATCCAATGAAAAACTATCTAATCTGTTGAAAAAATTATCATTTCTAATAGAAATTCGAGAGTTCAGATATTACATTGTACATACGAGATCCCATACTACTCTACCGGGTCCTGTGGCGAAGGGGAACCAGATCGCCGACCATCTAGCAGGTATGGTGGTTACCCCAAATTTGTACCAGCAAGCAAAAATTTCCCATGAATTTTTTCACCAGAATGCGCGATCGCTGAAGAAACAATTTGGCCTCAAATTAACACAAGCAAAAGAAATCCTAAAAGCATGTCCAGATTGCCAAAAAATTACCCCGCTGGTTCCAGAGGGGACAAATCCCAGGGGGCTAACAGCGTTAGAGATCTGGCAATCCGATGTTACACACGTACCAGAATTTGGCAAATTAAAGTATGTTCATGTGTCTGTGGACACATTTTCAAAAATGATCGTAGCCACCGCGCATTCTGGGGAAAAAAGCAGAGATGTCAAGAAACACTTCTTGTCTGCTTTTGCTAGGATGGGAGTCCCCAAACAAATTAAAACAGATAATGGACCATCCTATGTATCAGCAGACACGAAAAAGTTTTTTGATGATTGGGGAATTCACCATACCACTGGAATTCCTCACAACCCCACGGGACAAGGTATAGTAGAGCGAGCCCACCAAAATATCAAAAATCTACTTAATAAACAAAAAAGGGGGAGTATTGGCCTAACTCCTCAAGAAAGATTGGAGAAAGTCATGTATGTATTAAATTTTTTAAATTTAGCAGAGGAACACGAAACTCACACAGACAGAAGTCCCGTAGACAAGCACTTTAAATCAGAAGATACATTAAATAATCAGAAAGCAAAAATCATGTATAAAGATCCAATTACAGAATTGTGGACGGGCCCTTTCCCCCTAATTACTTGGGGGAAAGGGTACGCATGTATTGCAGGACCAACAGGACCAAAGTGGGTCCCAACCAGACGAATAAGGATACACCAGGAACGAGACGCAACATGTGGACCATCTATCTCTCCACCCTCTTCATCGCCATCCTGAGACTTACTGGCATCTCCACATCTTTCCCCCTAAAGAACTGGATGCAACAACCCACTGAAAATCTATGGGTAACGTTGGCCAAAGCTACGGGAACGGACACTCTGTGTCTGGCCCAGTCAGGAGCTGGCAATCCTTTCCAAACCTGTCTTGTAGGGGTCCCTATTGCTTCTGTTAGCGATTGGAATACGTTTTTACCACTAACCCGAATTACAGATCCTCTTCCTTTCACTTCCGCTACCCTTGCTCAAGCTGTCTCTCGCACCCATCTCTCTTTTGACCCTCCTCAAGAGATCGATCTTCTTGGATCTATCCCTACTAACACCTGTATTTTATTTCACCGCTACACAGAACCCAAATTGTTTACTCCCTTTAATGTCTCTGCTAACAAACCCATCTATCGCGAGCTTCCTTCTTCGTGGTGCAACCACTCCGTGATCACAGCGGTTACCACAGAGACCATACCGAGGTGGAGGAAACTTCCCCAAGGGTATTTCCTTCTGTGCGGGGACCGGGCTTGGCAGGGGATTCCTGCATACCCAGAGGGTGGTCCTTGCACAGTGGGAAAACTTGCCCTTTTCAATCCGGCCAAATTTCAACTTCCAGACCAAACCTCCTCCCCACGAGATCAGGCCCCAAATTCTCCCTTGTCAAAAATTAGCAGAACCAAAAGAACATTTGTCCTATACGAACGCCCAGTCCTCCCAAAATCTCGTCCTACACCTCCAAAACCCCCAGCACCTCTCGCCGCTCCAGCTCCCAAAACACCTCCTCTCCTTGTTCCACCCTCTTTTACCGTTCCACCACCTCTACCATTCCCTGAGGACTGCGACTCCCATATTTATATCTGGCCTCGCATAAAAAATTTCTGGGCTTCCTTCCCATTCTCAGGAATAGGAACAGCTCACGCATTGTCACTCCTCACCCACCTCGGTTGCTGGCTCACGAAGGAAGCGAACGCAACGACAACGGCGATAGAGGGGTTGTTAGCAGACACACAAAAGTTAAAAGAAGTTAGTCTCCAAAATCGCGCAGCTATTGACTTCCTACTCTTGGCACATGGACATGGGTGCCAAGAGTTCGAAGGCATGTGTTGCATGAACTTTTCAGATCATGCTCAATCAATTCACAAAAGTATCGATCAATTAAAAGGTTTAGTCCAAGATATCCGTCAATCCCACAGTGAGGGATTAGACGGACTTTTTGATTGGCTTAAGTTTCCATCTATCCCCAATTGGCTCAGAAAAATATTAATCTTCGCATTGATTTCTGTGGGTGGTCTTTTTGCTTTGTGCACCTGCTTGCCCTGTCTTTTTGTTTGTTTCCGCCAGCTGTTCCTGAAGTCAATCAACGCCAACGTTGTGTCCATAAATAAAGAAGGGGGAGATGTGGAGGATCAATTGTCGGATTGGGAAAGATACAAGAAGTGGAGAGAGCTGTATGGAAATTGAATAGACTGTGAACTTTGAACACACCAAATGGACCTTCGCATCACGGACTGGCTGTTACTTTCCCCAGTTATACTGTGTTATTTGTTCCTACTGTTGTACCCCTGTTTGTCACTGGTTCTTATGAAAATTTTAATGTACCCTCCATGTTAGCCCTTCTTCCCCCTCAGGTTTTCCCGCCTTGAGTTGTTTACCCCCTTGTTCTCCCCTGCTTTCCCGCTCCTCTGCTACTGATTGGCTAAAGTTTGCCGCAGTGCAGAGTGAGCTCTCATTGGCCCCTTCCCCTAGATACTCCAAGGTTACACCTACCTCTCCCTTATCCCCCAATCCTCGTATTCCCTGGGTTGTCAATCCCATGCTCCTCCCCAGTTCTGAGTCCTCCCCTCAGACCTACCCTATTTAAGTCCCTGTTTTCCCTAATAAACTGGCATTGCTTCACCGACCTTCAACTGTGTTCTGACCCTCATTCGCAGTGCCGCGTCCCAATTCCCCATTACCCCTCGGGCCGTGGCA
>NW_020927372.1:0-618 GCF_003984885.1 Neopelma chrysocephalum
ATATTATTTATGTGTGATTAACAGGTTTTATCTCCTTCTCAACCTGTGGAGGATCAATTGTCGGATTGGGAAAGATACAAGAAGTGGAGAGAGCTGTATGGAAATTGAATAGACTGTGAACTTTGAACACACCAAATGGACCTTCGCATCACGGACTGGCTGTTACTTTCCCCAGTTATACTGTGTTATTTGTTCCTACTGTTGTACCCCTGTTTGTCACTGGTTCTTATGAAAATTTTAATGTACCCTCCATGTTAGCCCTTCTTCCCCCTCAGGTTTTCCTGCCTTGAGTTGTTTACCCCCTTGTTCTCCCCTGCTTTCCCGCTCCTCTGCTACTGATTGGCTAAAGTTTGCCGCAGTGCAGAGTGAGCTCTCATTGGCCCCTTCCCCTAGATACTCCAAGGTTACACCTACCTCTCCCTTATCCCCCAATCCTCGTATTCCCTGGGTTGTCAATCCCATGCTCCTCCCCAGTTCTGAGTCCTCCCCTCAGACCTACCCTATTTAAGTCCCTGTTTTCCCTAATAAACTGGCATTGCTTCACCGACCTTCAACTGTGTTCTGACCCTCATTCGCAGTGCCGCGTCCCAATTCCCCATTACCCCTCGGGCCGTGGCA
>NW_020927373.1:0-2095 GCF_003984885.1 Neopelma chrysocephalum
TTCGCAGTGCCGCGTCCCAATTCCCCATTACCCCTCGGGCCGTGGCAAGTGGCGCCCAACGTGGGGCGCAGTTGAAGGTCTCTCATATTGAGAGAACTCCTGCGTCTCCACTTGGGCTCAGACATCGCCGGGAGAGGTGATCGTCCCGCCGGTCCCCCCAGCTGGACGGACGACTGTGGGCTGCTGAGCCGCACGGGTCGACGCGCCGGAGAAGGTGAGCAGCTGGGGACATTCCACACCCACCCCAACACCAACACCCCAACATTTTTTAACAGAGAAGGGAGGATTTCCATAACACCGAAATGGGACTTACATTGTCCACCTCCCAGAAATTTGTATATAGACGTCTTAAAGACTTCATTATTGAGCACGGTCACCCCCTGGATAAGAAATCCGCCAAGGCACTCGCCAAATGGCTGGACAATAAAAACCATAAATTAACCGATGACACCACAGCCGAAGAGTGGCAAGCAATTGGTTACAGCCTATGGCGTGATAATGAAAGGGGGGACCGAAAGGCAAAAAAGGCGCTTATTGCCTGGAGGCTAGTTCTGATGGTGCTACAGCACCAAATGATGAACGAGAACAGCAGCCTCCAGGTACCAGCTAAGAAACAAGAAAAATCAGCTACGTCACATCAACTGCGGCATACACAAAATGGCGGGAGGGAGAAGACACCATCACGACGAGCACAAAATGGCGGCGAGGAGGAGGGAAATGGGAGACGCGCGGGACGGAGGCGGGAAAGAGCGCCGCGGGAACCATCAGCGCGGGAAGAGAGGGGGCGGGCCCTCATAGCACCACCCTCCAGACCACCTCCACCTCCTCCTGCGCGCGTCAGAGACCCCTCCCCTGAGTCGCCCACGTGTTCGTCCACTCCCTCCAGCTCCACCTCCTCCCCTGAGAGGTCACCTTCCGGGGGTGAAAGGGGGGTGAGGGGCGGGGCTAGGCCAAAGGTCAAAGCCGGCTTCCGGCAACATGGCCGCGTCCACAAGGCCCACAACACCAAGGCCTACCCTGCCTGCCGCTACACCGACACCGACCCAGATGATGACACAAGCCATACATGGCGCTCCCCTGAAAGGCCCAGTGAGATGCCTAACATCTGGAAGCCTTTCAGGGAGGAAGCAGCCCAGGCCAATGACACTGAATTTCTAAAAGCTTTTCCGATATTTTTGGAAGAAGGAAAGGCTCCGGAATGGAGACCGATCTCATATCCTATGTTGAAAGATATTAAAAAAGCCATGGTCGAGTATGGCCTGGGAGCGCCATACACGATCGGTCTCCTGGAGTCCTTCTTCCTAGCGTACCTTCTCATTCCCTACGACATCAGAGCAGTTATTAATGGTCTTTTTACAACCATCCAGTCCTCAGTATTCGAGGCTGAATGGAAGAAATTAATTGTAACTTATGTAAACGAAAAAATGGAGAGAAGGGGAATCCCAGTGAGGCAGGCCATAGACATGCTCTATGGTGAGGGGAGCTACTCAACCAGAGGGGATCAATCCAGAATTGAACCCAAATTTTTAGAAATTACAAAAGAATTGGCATTAGAGGCAGTAAAGAGGGTGGCGGACGCGTATGTCCAGACACCCTCTTTCACTTTCATTAATCAGGGCCCCAAAGAACCGTTTATAGATTTTATTACAAGACTAAAAGAGGCAATTAAAAGACAAGTTAATCAAAAAGAAAGCCAAGAGATTCTATTTAACAAATTAGTCATTGAGAAAGCCAACGAAGATTGTCAAAAAGCACTAAAGATGCTAAAAGATCCCTCTCTGGTTGAGATGATCGAAGCCTGTAAAAACATTGGCTCCAACTCCCATAAAGCACGCCTATTGGCTGCTGCCTTCACTGGGCCCCAAACATGTTTTAATTGTGGACAAAAAGGACATTTCAAGAAACACTGCCCCAAAACTGTTTCGGAACCCAACTTACCTAATTTACCCAAATCCCTCTGCCGGAGGTGCGGGAAGGGTTTCCACTGGTCATCGGCCTGTAGGTCGGTGACCAACATAAATGGTGAACCCCTTCCCCCCAGAAAATCTCCCGGGATGAAAAGAAAAGTCACTTTCAGCTCCCTACCCGACCTACG
>NW_020927374.1:0-2095 GCF_003984885.1 Neopelma chrysocephalum
TTCGCAGTGCCGCGTCCCAATTCCCCATTACCCCTCGGGCCGTGGCAAGTGGCGCCCAACGTGGGGCGCAGTTGAAGGTCTCTCATATTGAGAGAACTCCTGCGTCTCCACTTGGGCTCAGACATCGCCGGGAGAGGTGATCGTCCCGCCGGTCCCCCCAGCTGGACGGACGACTGTGGGCTGCTGAGCCGCACGGGTCGACGCGCCGGAGAAGGTGAGCAGCTGGGGACATTCCACACCCACCCCAACACCAACACCCCAACATTTTTTAACAGAGAAGGGAGGATTTCCATAACACCGAAATGGGACTTACATTGTCCACCTCCCAGAAATTTGTATATAGACGTCTTAAAGACTTCATTATTGAGCACGGTCACCCCCTGGATAAGAAATCCGCCAAGGCACTCGCCAAATGGCTGGACAATAAAAACCATAAATTAACCGATGACACCACAGCCGAAGAGTGGCAAGCAATTGGTTACAGCCTATGGCGTGATAATGAAAGGGGGGACCGAAAGGCAAAAAAGGCGCTTATTGCCTGGAGGCTAGTTCTGATGGTGCTACAGCACCAAATGATGAACGAGAACAGCAGCCTCCAGGTACCAGCTAAGAAACAAGAAAAATCAGCTACGTCACATCAACTGCGGCATACACAAAATGGCGGGAGGGAGAAGACACCATCACGACGAGCACAAAATGGCGGCGAGGAGGAGGGAAATGGGAGACGCGCGGGACGGAGGCGGGAAAGAGCGCCGCGGGAACCATCAGCGCGGGAAGAGAGGGGGCGGGCCCTCATAGCACCACCCTCCAGACCACCTCCACCTCCTCCTGCGCGCGTCAGAGACCCCTCCCCTGAGTCGCCCACGTGTTCGTCCACTCCCTCCAGCTCCACCTCCTCCCCTGAGAGGTCACCTTCCGGGGGTGAAAGGGGGGTGAGGGGCGGGGCTAGGCCAAAGGTCAAAGCCGGCTTCCGGCAACATGGCCGCGTCCACAAGGCCCACAACACCAAGGCCTACCCTGCCTGCCGCTACACCGACACCGACCCAGATGATGACACAAGCCATACATGGCGCTCCCCTGAAAGGCCCAGTGAGATGCCTAACATCTGGAAGCCTTTCAGGGAGGAAGCAGCCCAGGCCAATGACACTGAATTTCTAAAAGCTTTTCCGATATTTTTGGAAGAAGGAAAGGCTCCGGAATGGAGACCGATCTCATATCCTATGTTGAAAGATATTAAAAAAGCCATGGTCGAGTATGGCCTGGGAGCGCCATACACGATCGGTCTCCTGGAGTCCTTCTTCCTAGCGTACCTTCTCATTCCCTACGACATCAGAGCAGTTATTAATGGTCTTTTTACAACCATCCAGTCCTCAGTATTCGAGGCTGAATGGAAGAAATTAATTGTAACTTATGTAAACGAAAAAATGGAGAGAAGGGGAATCCCAGTGAGGCAGGCCATAGACATGCTCTATGGTGAGGGGAGCTACTCAACCAGAGGGGATCAATCCAGAATTGAACCCAAATTTTTAGAAATTACAAAAGAATTGGCATTAGAGGCAGTAAAGAGGGTGGCGGACGCGTATGTCCAGACACCCTCTTTCACTTTCATTAATCAGGGCCCCAAAGAACCGTTTATAGATTTTATTACAAGACTAAAAGAGGCAATTAAAAGACAAGTTAATCAAAAAGAAAGCCAAGAGATTCTATTTAACAAATTAGTCATTGAGAAAGCCAACGAAGATTGTCAAAAAGCACTAAAGATGCTAAAAGATCCCTCTCTGGTTGAGATGATCGAAGCCTGTAAAAACATTGGCTCCAACTCCCATAAAGCACGCCTATTGGCTGCTGCCTTCACTGGGCCCCAAACATGTTTTAATTGTGGACAAAAAGGACATTTCAAGAAACACTGCCCCAAAACTGTTTCGGAACCCAACTTACCTAATTTACCCAAATCCCTCTGCCGGAGGTGCGGGAAGGGTTTCCACTGGTCATCGGCCTGTAGGTCGGTGACCAACATAAATGGTGAACCCCTTCCCCCCAGAAAATCTCCCGGGATGAAAAGAAAAGTCACTTTCAGCTCCCTACCCGACCTACG
>NW_020927375.1:0-384 GCF_003984885.1 Neopelma chrysocephalum
AAACAAAAGCCCCCCATTTCGGGCTTTAAGTCACGCTATAAACAGATTATGTGAAACTTCAAAAACAAGTATTCCTCTTCCTGCTACGAATTCACTGATATTCTCATTCCTCAACTGACCTGTATTAACAAGACCATGTAGACTAACTTTTCATAAATGCCCACTGTGTCAGGTTTCCTGCTATCACCTTTAGACCATCAGTTCCTTCATACTAGACGGTATGGACAGAAATTTAAAGTTAGGCTACATGGTCTTGTTAATACAGGTCAGTTGAGGAATGAGAATATCAGTGAATTCGTAGCAGGAAGAGGAATACTTGTTTTTGAAGTTTCACATAATCTGTTTATAGCGTGACTTAAAGCCCGAAATGGGGGGCTTTTGTTT
>NW_020927376.1:0-2569 GCF_003984885.1 Neopelma chrysocephalum
CGCCCTGGAAGGGAGCTGGGCAAACGCCCAGGTGTGCAGCCCGCTGCCGGCTGGGCTTTGTGTCACGGGCTCTGTCTGTGTGGACGGGGGAGGTCGTGGCTGCGCCCTGAGTGTGCCCCTGGGAGCTCTGGGACGTCAGCAGAGTCACAATCCCCCTATGACATCACCTGCAGGGGGTAACTATAAAAGGCAGTGCTGGGACACTGCCAGCAGCACACAGACGAGGTCTGCGGGCAGCACCCGATCCGTCGAGTACTGCCACAGCACGCCAGACTGTGAGCCGCCAGTGGCCAAGGAGCCACAGCGAGTAGAGAGCGAGTGAGGAGCCTCTGAGTCGCGCAAGTGACTGAGGAGCCTCGGAGCGCCACCAGCGGCCAAGGAGCCTCCGAGTCCCGCAGTGGACGAGGGGGCTCCGAGTGCCGCCAGCGGAAGCCGAGCCTTTGAGTCCTTCCAGCAGCAGCTGCGAAGACTCAAGGGCGGGAGCGGCCATGGAGGAGGCCAGGCATGAGGCGGCAGCTCCAGGAGCCGACAGGAGCTGCCTGATCTGCCTGGGTGCCCTGGAAAGCCCCGCTGCCGTGGAGCCCTGCGGGCACGTCTTCTGCCGTGCCTGCATCCAGGGCCGGGCCGCCGCCGCCGCTGCCACCTGCCCCCTCTGCCGGGAGCCCATCGGGGCCATCCGCCTGCTGCAGGGGCAGGACAACCGTGCTGGGCTGGCCCCACGTCGCCGCCGCCGCCACCTCCATCCCTTCGTGCTGCGCTGGCGGCAGGAGCGGCAGCGGCGGCAGGAGGAGCAGCAGCAGCAGCAGCAGCAGCCGCGGGGTCCCGGAGGTCGCCGTCGCCGGCGATTCTCCGACGGGGATAGGGAGCAGAGTCCCCCCGTGCCCCCGCGCCGTGTGCGGAGGGAACTGGAAGAGCGGCCGCACAGGGCGCGGGAGGAAGAGCTGGCCTCGGGGGACCACGTGCGCCGTCTGCCCTTCATCCCCTTTGAACCGGAGCCTCTGTGGGCCCCGTGAATAAAAACCCCTCCTTATTCCTACATGAGCCTCAGCTGGTTTCTTCTGTGCCTTTGCTCACCGCTGCAGGACTGGGGGAGTGGGAAGGATACGGCTGGGGGAGAGGGCGGGATAGGGCTGAAGAACCGGTAGAGGGGGAGGAATGGAGAGGATGGAACTGGAGGAGAGGGTCATTCCTGGTAGTTCTGGGTTGCTTTGCCCATCCCCATGGGGATGCAGTCCAGAAGAGGAAGATGAAAGGGAAAGGCAAAGGGAAAGTTAAATCCCCTGAGGTTACTAGAGCAGATCCCAAAGGGGCCAGTGTGTGCTCTTCTGAGGGCCCGGGTGAGAAAACAGGCCAAGATTGAGGCTGGGGCAGATCCTCCTCTCCTCTCCTGGCCCCGCACACCCCTGTGCTGTGGAGGGCTGCGATCCCTGGGGAGGCTCTCCGGGCTGGCACAGCCCCGGCACAGCCCCGGCCAAAGGGCACCTGCCTGCGCTGCCCGTGGGAGAAGCGGCCCCAGCCGGGCTGGGCCTCGTATTTAGGGGGTCTCCTCTGAAGAAGCCCAGAGCTGTTCCAGCCCCTCCCTGCAGGGGCTCCCCCAGCAGCACCAACTTCCCACCCTGCTGCCTCCTGGCATGTGCCCCTGGGCTGGGCCGGCCTGGAGACCGCGGGCGGGCTGTGCTTTGGGGCTGGTAGGGTTGTTCTCCCGTCTGCCGCACTGCCAGGTGGTGCCTGCGGCCGGGAAGGGGCGGTTGCGGGGATATCCCGGGGCCTCCCTGGGCAGGCGTCCCAGGGGTGCACTGGCGCTACCCCAGGGGATCCCAGTGGTGCCCAGGGTGGGGGTGGCAGGGATGTCCCAGTCCTGCACAGGGTGTCCTGGGGGTGCTGGGATGGCAGCAGCAGCAGTGGGGACCTGGAGGTGCCTGGCATTGGAGATTCTCCACTGAGCAACCTCCATCTCTTTGCAGAGGGCACAAAGTGATTAAGAGAGGTGGTGTCAGTGTGTAGTGCTGCAAAAGGGGAAGAAGGAAAAGGGGAAGAAGAGGAAACAATACAACACGTGCTACTTTGTGTTCCAGAGCTGCCCTATTGGAAGAGGAAAATGCTCACTGGGGCCAAGAAACGATCACCCAGACATTTGTCATGAGTTTAGGGAAAGAGGAGGCTTAGGGAAGGCCAAACTTTGCAAATAGTATCTGCTTCATTAAGAACTCATTTTAATTGTTGCTGCTGCGGGTCCGTAAGCGGAGGGAGTGGATCAGCGGCGTGAAGCCAAGATGGCGGCTGAGCGTGAGGGCTGTAGGCCAGGGGCCAGTGCTGGGCCTGCTCCTCTGCCTTCTCGCCAGCGGCCTGAGTGATGGGGCCCAGGGCACCCTCAGCAAGTTTGCTGAGGATCCCACGTGGGCAGGAGCTGCAGAGACACCAGAGGATGACACGGCACCCACGGGGACCTCGACCGGCTGGAGAAAGGGGCTGACGGAGCCTCTGGAAGTTCAACCAAGGCACAAGCAGAGTCCTTCCCCTGAGGAGCAAGAGCCCCAGGCAGCAGGACCCACGTCCTGGAAAGCAGCTC
>NW_020927377.1:0-833 GCF_003984885.1 Neopelma chrysocephalum
TATCCTTTTCTATTATTGATGAAAAATACAGATACCTTAAAACTGAAGTTCTGGAAGACTTTTGCCATTAGTGCTCTGTATTAAATTTGCCTTCTGAGCTTTGCCTTGGGTGCTGAGAAGAACGGAGACATTGGCAGTGGTAGTCACAAGACTTTGTTTGACAGTGGTGCGTGTTCTCAGGGGCTGTTGATGCTTCAACTTATGCCTCCTTCTATGTGCCCAAATGCAACATTATTCTGAACCAACAACACGTACCCTACCTGCTTGTATCTACACCTGAAGGCATGGGTTGAACCCAGAGCAAGTCTTTTCCAGTAAGTAGAGGGAATTTCAATGTTCTCTAGGATGCTAACTCAATTTAATTGTGTTTCTAGAGTATTATATGCACACAGACTGAGAGGGGCGGTTAGTTGGGAAACATCCACTATAATTTTGGAAGCTCTGTGTGCATATAATACTCTAGAAACACAATTAAATTGAGTTAGCATCCTAGAGAACATTGAAATTCCCTCTACTTACTGGAAAAGACTTGCTCTGGGTTCAACCCATGCCTTCAGGTGTAGATACAAGCAGGTAGGGTACGTGTTGTTGGTTCAGAATAATGTTGCATTTGGGCACATAGAAGGAGGCATAAGTTGAAGCATCAACAGCCCCTGAGAACACGCACCACTGTCAAACAAAGTCTTGTGACTACCACTGCCAATGTCTCCGTTCTTCTCAGCACCCAAGGCAAAGCTCAGAAGGCAAATTTAATACAGAGCACTAATGGCAAAAGTCTTCCAGAACTTCAGTTTTAAGGTATCTGTATTTTTCATCAATAATAGAAAAGGATA
>NW_020927378.1:0-447 GCF_003984885.1 Neopelma chrysocephalum
AGCCACTCAGTAAATAATAAATACAATTGAAATAACATAAAAATTAAAATGGACTATATTCATCGCTTCCTAACCACAATCTTTAATGACACTAGCAAAAAAAATAAGGGGCTTCAGATCTTTTCAGATATGACTCATGTGTACCTCAGGGATGCCAGACTGACATACTTTGCCCCTTATTTTTTTTGCTAGTGTCATTAAAGATTGTGGTTAGGAAGCGATGAATATAGTCCATTTTAATTTTTATGTTATTTCAATTGTATTTATTATTTACTGAGTGGCTATAATATGCATGCTACTAGAGAACACACTTTATTTAATATAATGCATTTTAGAGCCACTCAGTAAATAATAAATACAATTGAAATAACATAAAAATTAAAATGGACTATATTCATCGCTTCCTAACCACAATCTTTAATGACACTAGCAAAAAAAATAAGGGGC
>NW_020927379.1:0-918 GCF_003984885.1 Neopelma chrysocephalum
CTCAGCCCAGCAGCATGTTCTGAGTCCCCTGAGGTGTCTCCCTGGGGCTTTCCCAGGATCTTCTTCGGGGGAGGGACCTTTTGCCACAATAGCATCTGAAGATGTGGGAGAGGTTGAAGCAAAGAAGAGAAAAATACATGCCTAAAGCTTAAGGCCTATGTTAACATAACCTTCAGAACTTAGCATAAGTATGACTCTGCAAAAGTAACTGCTTGCAAGTAGAAAAACAACATGGCTGGAAGGGGAAATACCCAACTGGAAGGGAAAGATAATATCTGGAAAAAGCACTTCAGGACACAGCAGCAGTAATCAATAGCTTTACAAGGGGTCTAAAGGATGGATGGGGGATGTTGCTGCTTGGAGTGATAATCGTATGTGATAGCAGGTATAGAGAATAGGTAACCAAATATATAGTTAGATCAGACATCTACCCACCTAACTTTGTACTGAACCTTGAAGAATGTCTGTGTTAGATAAAATTCGGAGCTGGTTACTTCAATGTATAAATGCTTGTTGGGTTGTGGCACTCGTTGGACATGGATCTGGCAGTGCTACCCCTACACGTCCCCCAGCTGAATGAAGCTGTGCTTCATCTATACACTGCGTACCTGCTGGGGAGAAATTGCCTTGAATCAAGGTCACAGCCCCCCGGAGTTGATGGGCACTCCATCACAGCTGAGGATGTGAGGTGGAGGGTCCCACCACGGTGTTCTGTGGGCAGGAGCTGAGGATGGGCCCGGGCAGGGTCACCAGCACAGCCGGCGGCTCAATGACGACGGTGGAGCTCTGGCACTGCCTGACACAGGGCTCATTGCAGCTGTTGGCCAGCGGGGTGGGGTCGCAGGGCTGGCAGGGATGGCACGGGATGTAGCAGGACATGTCTCAGTGTCAGGGGGGCACCTGGGAGAGGGAGCAGAC
>NW_020927380.1:0-12978 GCF_003984885.1 Neopelma chrysocephalum
CTGAAACAGGAGCCAGGCCTAAAAGAGTTAACTGAGATATCTTGGCCTGCTAAGAAACCCAATACCTGTTTTGCTGGAAGAACATTTTAGGAGCACTGGTTAATATCATGTTCTGTTCTGCTCACTGGACCAAAGGCCTTATTATAGAAAGAATAGGAGTAGTACACACACAGTAATAAATTAGGTAAACTAGACATTTGAATAAGATCTAGAAGGCCCAGAGCCAGGATTCTGCAAGCTTGAAGAATTCAGGTCACCTAATCGAAGAGGTCAAATTGAGGAAGACGTCCATGGCGACCACCAGAGGGATGAAGGCTTGAGGAGAAGACCCCCACAGTAGAAGACTGCGCATGTCTGGAAAGACTCCCCCCAGAGACTAGCCTACTTATTAATATGTGTAATAAATGATGTAACCATGTATCTAAAGTGTATAAAATAGCTTGCTTTTGCACTTTCAAGTTGAGCAAGTTTGTCCAGTGTGCTTGCTCCCAATGTTGAATAAACAAATACCTTGCTGCTTAAAGATAAAGTCTCTAAGCCGTTCTTCATATCGGATTTTTCGGAATCATTTGGCGACTCACGGAAGGACACCTTCTCCACCTGGCTGCGGAATCCCTCGGAGGATGGGACCCCCTTGGGCGCCCTCGGGTAAGTCTTTTTACCCAAAAGGACTCCCTTCTTCGGTGGCTTCTTGTGGGGGTTGGACAAGAACAGTGCCTATTGATAAAAGGTATTTGTATCTGGTTTCTGGTTTTGTCTGTTCTGGTTCTGGTTATTCTGGTTTTGTGTAGGGAACATGTCCCGAGGTGCAACAGGTAGGCACCGAAGCTAGGGGACATGCGCAGAGCCAGACCCTCCTATTGGTTAAGAGTCACGTGGGATCAAGGTATAAAAAGGAGCACGTTGTTTGATTAAACCTCTTTGTTTACCACCTCACAGAGAGCGTGCCATGATTTCTTTATTATATAAAGGCAGCGTCCACGTGGACGCTACATATGGCACCCCAGAGGGGACCGAATCTACATTAGATCAGATATTTTAAAACCTGTACCAGGTATTATCGGTAGGTCTCCGGTTATCATTTTAGTTTTATAAAGTGGGAGTCCTTTTACCGAAAAAAACCTAGACGTCTGTAAACGTTGCCTTGGGGGAGTCCAAGGAACGAAATTAGTGAGCTCAAAAAAGATAGGTTAGTGCACAAAAAACGGGAAGAAAGAAGAAAGAAGAAATCGCCGAGAGATCGGAGCGGGCGGGCACCGGAGAAAGCGGAGAGGACCGAAACAACATCGCAGCGGTGAGTGAGCTGAAAGGCAGCCTGCGCGGCTAGGACTGCTCCCCGACCGGCAGCGTGACCACAGCCCGGACCCCCGAGCCGCGAGCCGCGCCGAAATCGCCGGGAAACCCCTGCCGCGCCACCGCCGCCGCCGCAGCTGAAACAGCCACGCGGCCCGGCGTGCCGCTGCCCGTACCACCCCAGCCACCCCGCCCGGACCCCCGCATTGGCCGTCTGCCTAGCAGAAAGCCCCCAGCTCCACGCCGCCCGCCGCCCCTGCAAGCGTTCGCTGTCCCTTTCTCCGGGCCCGCCCCCCGCCCACAAGCCGCACGGGACAGGGGAAGGCACACCGAACGCCCGCAGCCCCCGGACCCACCTCGCCTAGCGAGCCCCCGCCACCACCTTCTGCCGACCCACGCATGCCTGTAGCCACCGCGTGAAGCCTCAGCGTAGAGGAAAAACCCCCCCGCGGCGCCTAGCGAACCGTGGGACACCCGGAGCCGCTCCCCACCGACCCCCGGCCGTCTGTAAAGACTGCGCCGACCCTTAAAATCGGTAAAAACCGCCGAAAGCTGCCGCGAACCCACAGAGAACCTGTTGCCGCTTTTGTCGCTTTTGCCGCTTTTGCCGCTTTTGCCGCCGCTTCCCCGCCGCCGCCGCGGCGCCGAGCCGCCGCGGAGAGGAGAAGGACCCCGCACCGCAGCGCCGCGAGAAGCGTTGCCGCCAAACCGCCGCCGCAGCCGATAGCAGCCCCGCGCCGCGAGACGACCCCGCGCCAGCCGCGTGCTGCCGCTGTTTGCAGCCACCGCTGCTGAGCCGGGAAACCAGCCGACCAGAACCAGCAGCCAGCAACTACACAGAACTTCTGCCCGCGCGCATCCAAACCGCCGCGAAAAGGTAAACTGAAGAACTTTTTCCTCACCGCAATTTCAAAAGACACAGATTCACCACACACAGCCCACGAAAGGACAACACAAGAGCATAACACCCATAAGCACCCCCCCCAATAACACTGCCCTCAGCAGCCGCCCAACTTTTAGGCGTAGGGACACAAATGCCGAAAGTCTGGCGGGGGGGGGAATGGGAGATGTTCGTGAATTGAGCACTGAGTCAGAAGCCCAGGGCCAAAGGCACACGGGCCGTTGGGAGGTGACGGAGCCTGAAATGCGAGATCCCCACTCATGGGACCATCGCAGAGGGCTCCGTCACGGCGACCGGGGGGGCAAGCCAGCAGAATCGCCTCCCCGTCCCGCGAA
Organism: Neopelma chrysocephalum; assembly: GCF_003984885.1. NCBI lineage: Eukaryota > Metazoa > Chordata > Aves > Passeriformes > Pipridae > Neopelma > Neopelma chrysocephalum. The sequence goes on from NW_020927380.1 coordinate 2,530, forward strand.
TGACTGCCGGCCACGTGGACCCTCATGGGCGCCGCCATCTTGCCCATTAAAATGCCCGGGTACTGAACTGTCTCTTCCGGTCCCTGAGCCGCCCTGCCCCACCCATAGGCGCGAGGGGGGAGGTAGCCCCGCCCCCTCGCCGCCTCCGACACCCGCCCACACCCCCCCACCGGCAACCGAGGCTGCCGCAGCCACGGGGAGGGGGGGATGGGGGGAGGAGGAGGAGGGATTCTCAGTAGTTCCGTCGGGAAGCAGCAGGGAGGCAAATGGGGCAAAGTCGGATAACAGGTGGGAACAAAACAGGGGTAAGGCGATTCGACTGGGTGGCCTGAAGGATAATCGGGCATACTCAAATGAATTTAGCCAAAGCCACGCCCCTCAGCCTGAGCCCCTGCACGGAGCTATTCAGAGGCTGAGGCATTTGGTAAGAGATAGTGGCATATCCCTAAATGATGCCTGCGGGTATCCGAGGGCATTGAATTCCATCCATCTTTCCACCTCACATGACACAGAACATGTGCACTGCTTATCTGACTTTCAGGAGAATGGTGCCAATAACATAGCAAACACCCCAACTGGTATAACAGTAAATCCATTGACTGGAGAAGGGAGACACAGCACAGCAGGTGCCCAATTGAATCACTCCCGAGAAAAACACAAAGTAACAATCAAACAGGCGCTGAGAGCCATGAGAAGGCTTCTCACCACAGACAAAAACAGCAACCTGCCCAGCACAAGAGTGTTACACAGTTGTGCTGAGCAAAACTCACAACATTTAAATCGGCTGCGGACTGCTTTGTATAGGCAAATTGAATACAATGAGGCCAGAGAGATGCTGTATAAGCAGTTGGCTTCTGATAAGGTGAGCACAAGCTGTGAAAAGGCATTGCAAACCCTCTCTGGACGGGTTGAACACAGCACCGCTGAGCTGGTTCAACCTTACCAAGGAATTGGCTCTGAGGAGCACCGGTCTGCCTCTCTAGCTGCGGCCCTAGAAGCCCAGCTAGGAATACGAAAAGAGGCCAGACTCAGAGCAAGTGGTGTCAGGTGCAGTAGCACTGACCGCTCTCAAGGAGATTACATCTGGAGACCCCTTTGCAGCAATGCCCCAAAATACTCTAATGGCAAGGAATGGGCTGAGTTACACCCAGGGTGCCGAAGGCGAAACAAGTGCGTTGCTGCCAGCATCGTCCTGCTTGTTGCCGTCCTGCTTGCTGCCTTCTGTGCCACAGGCTTTCATGTGCCAGAGAGGAAGCAGCTCGAAGCAAGCCCCAAAGTGACAACAAACAGCCTAGACAATGCCCTTATTTACTGCACACCCAAGAAAGGTGACAGATGGAGAATGCTGCCAGACACTAGAGCAGTAAGCGCAGTCATAAAGCATGTAGGAGCACAGCAGCATGGACTGCCTTTGACCAATGTGCTCCCAACGAGTTGGCCGCTATTGGTAACTGATTTAAAGACTTGTTCCTCTACCACCTTCCTACACCCTGAGGATGTTCCAAGGCTTGCCTGTCCCATCATGGCCTTGTGCATGGCCCGTGCAAGTATATTGCTGGGCTGTCTGTCCTCAGGGGATGCAAATAGCCAAGCAAGATATCAGACAACCACGATACACCCTCATACAGGTAGCATACCAATGAGCATGGCCACAGGAAATGAACTGCCATTTACTCTTACTGCTCTAATCCAAAATGTCCAAGATGTAGGGTTACAGCTTGCAGCAGAGAAAATGCAGCAACCGTTACCCTGGACTTTCCTTGGACAAGAATTCACGCAGCAAAAAGATTCTCCACAACTGCTGCAGCTCAAGGTAAAAAACACTTTATATTTACACGAGTTGCAAAGCTTCAAGGGGCCACAAACCGGTTAAGGCCTATTTTAGGCTTGACCACAGAGGAGCTACACCCTCTGCTTCAGCTGCCAAAGGGAGACTCCAGTCCAATGTCTAACAGGCTACTGATACCGGAAGCCAAAAGAGTGTTAGACATTCGTACCAAGGCAATAGAGAGAGGGATAGGCAGAGGGAGAAATCCTGAACTACAAATATGCCTAACCCTCATTCCCAGCAGGTATCAACTATTAGCAGCCTTGTTACCGTGGGATCAGACTGAAAAAGACCCACTGCAACTTCTAAAGTGGCTAGTTTTGCCCCATGTACCATCTAACACTGTGTGGACTGTTAACGAGATGTATACAAAGCTTGTCATTCAAGGCAGAGAAAGACTGCAGAACTGAAAGGAGGGGACCCTGCCTTTACCACCATCGACTTGCCAGCTACGAAGGACAATTTGGATAGGATGCCAGCTGAGGACGCAAGGTTCCGAGCTGCCTTAGCAAGCTTTCATGGTAAAACTTTAATGCATCTCTCAAAACACAGGTTGTGGGCAAAGATTACTAATCTACCTTCCAAAGCCACGACCAGATGCAAACACGGACCAGTGAAAGGCTTCAGGGCCTTCACACCTGCATCTGGAAACAGCATAAAAGGCTGTAATAACTCAGGTAAAATCCTGCTACAAAACAAGGGAAGGACAGACGCAGACCACGAACCACAGCTGTGCAGGTTCTGGAAATGACCTCGTCTGTATTGTCTTGGGAAAGTTTATTAAGTGATCTTTGAATGTTATAACTGATTTCTGTTATGTTGCAAATTGATGCCTCATCTTGAAGGTTTGTTTATTTGAGATATCCTAGTGCTTACTTGTTAATTGAAATGCGTTCTATTTGGTTTCTTGTGAATTACAGAAGGTTTGAATTTTCATACATATGCATACAAAGTAATACAATGACAGGTAAGGGCCAACAACTGATAAAAAACTAAGTGACTGACAAATTAACAACATTTCACATCATATCTAAGGTCTTGAAGCAAGCAAAATTGTCTAGTTCATTTTTCCATCAGAACGCAAGATCCTTAGACAATTCAAATAACATTCAATTAGCTCAAGACTTCATCATGTCACGCCCAAACCGTCAAACAAATCACAACAATGCCATCTCAGAATGCATTAACCCCACATGGTTAATTGCAAATGAGATTAAGCAAACACATATCACACACATCTCTGAAATGGACATATTATAATATGTACGTGTAACAGTAGGTATATACCAGCACCACGTAACCTACACAACACCCACTGCAGAAAAGGCCAAAAGTGTGAGACACTTTGGCTTAGTTGCCCAGCAACTCTTGGTCCATAATATTCACAGTAAAGCAGCTATATCTCCTATCAAATAGGAAAATTCTTATGTCACAAGTGTTCCACACTCACTCATTACACAGGTAATTACACAAAGAGCACACAACACAACAAAACAGTGTCAACTAAACAAAAAAGGGGGGAGAGAATCTGTATAACTAAAAGAATATCTGTGAAAAACCATGTATGTATTAATTTTCAAATTGTGACAAGCTGGAAACATGTGAGTATGAAAGGTAATACAAACCCCAGGCTAGTGTACCTCTCCCAAAACATCGGTCATGGTAAAGGATTTGGTATCTGGGCAGTGGACGGAACCACTAAATCTGATTTGGGATAGAGGCTACGCTGGTGAGTCTGAAGAAAAGAGTTAAAATGAACCCCTTCCAGGTCTGTTGCACCCCACAAGGTACAAAATCACATCAGCAAGAACCAGAATGACGCAGAAGTTATAAGAAGGTTATGTTTATGTTTAAGGTTTACTTTAAGGACGACCAGTGTGGCAAAAAACAGTTTATAAAAACCCATGAATGTGTGTGTATGATGCGTGAGATGATGGCCATCAAAGCGAATGAGAGTATGAATGAACATGAGTGTTGTATGTCTGGACAAATATTGGAACACTAAAACACCTCACAAATAACAATACCTCCGCCACAGGGTCATTTAAGAGAATTTAGTTTTGCTAAGCTTAGCCTGTTTCTTAATAAAGTTGTACTCCCCAGTTATTTAAAACCCTCAGGTTAATAAAGCTTATAAGTTTGCACGGTTAGGCCAAGGCCTATAGATTAATAAAGTTATTTCTCCAAGTTGCACTACCCTATAGGAATATAAGAAGGTTTTAAAAGGTTCACAATAGGACTATAAGAGGCCAAGGCAAGCAGTATGCTGGATCATTGCAAGCCTTGGTAGTTTATAATGTACTGTTCTGATTGTTTGCGCTGTTGCCTTTGTAATGTTCTCGTGACCTTCTTATACAATTAGGAAGGGGGAGATGTAGGGAACATGTCCCGAGGTGCAACAGGTAGGCACCGAAGCTAGGGGACATGCGCAGAGCCAGACCCTCCTATTGGTTAAGAGTCACGTGGGATCAAGGTATAAAAAGGCGTGCGTTGTTTGATTAAAGCTCTTTGTTTACCACCTCACAGAGAGCGTGCCATGATTTCTTTATTATATAAAGGCAGCGTCCACGTGGACGCTACAGTTCTGGATTCCCATAAGTCGAAGACGGGACACTGTCTCTCGTGGGGATACGGGAGAGGATGTGCTTCTAGGGGAATATCCCCTCTGGTCTGGTCTGGTCTGGTTTTGTTTGTATTTGGCCAAATATTGTTTATTTTGAGGGAAACAAGGTTGTCTTGTTTGTTTTCAGAAAAGTTATTGTGTACCTGATATACCTTGCTTACCTTGAAACATCCAGGAGCACATAGTTAAAGGTATTATCATGCTAAGAATTGCTATATGAGAGGTAGTGCTGAAGAGTTAACTATAAGCACACCACTTTGGATAAGACCTAGAATTAAGATTTGTCCATTTAGCAACTGTTGGTTATATGTACGAGCCTTGTGTAACAGATGTAAGGTTTGCCTCCCCGACAGACAAGGTTGGGACAGAACCAGTGTGCATATTCTAGAAAAGAGGGACACTGGAAGCAAGAATGCCCTGAATTAACAGGTGGAAATACAGGCACAGGAGGGGCTGTTGTTGCTTACAGAGTACTGAGTGAAGGGGATAGGCCGGTGGGCCAGCACCTAGGGGACCTGCTGGTAAAAATTAAGTTAGGGAAAGAAAAAGAAGAATTAGATTTTCTAATTGATATCGGGGCTACATTTTCTGTTTTGAATCAAGAATTAATACCTAAGAGTGATAAATATGTTTAAGTTGTGGGTACCACTGGCCAATCAGAAAAGCTTTCTTTTGAAACCCCTAAAGTTCAAAATTGGAAAACAAATGGGAGTGCATCAATTTTTGTATTTATCAAATTTACCCAAACCTGTATTGGGCAGAGACCTACTAGAAAATCTGGGAGCTGTAATAGAATTCAAACAAGATAAAATTGAATTTAAGGTAAAGGAAGAACAATTAATAGCAACTCTGAGTTTAGCAATGAGCTATGTGGAGCCAAGCCAGGATAATTCAAATGTCAATCAAATTTTAGATCAGGTATACCCAGGAGTTTGGGCTATTGAAACACCAAGAAAGTCTAAATGGGCAACTCCCATTCAAATAGAATTACAGCCAGGAGCAAACCCAGTAATTAGGAAGCAATATGCACTGAGGCTGGAAGATAGAAAAGGAATTGAACCAATAATAGATAACCTCTTGAAATTAGGACTTTTTGTAGAGTGTGAATCAGATTTCAACACCCCAATTTTACCAGTCAAGAAGCCAAATAGAACATATAGATTGGTTCAGGATTTAAGAGCAGTAAATAAAATAGCTAAAACATACATGCAGCTGTTGCAAACCTATATACCCTCTTAACAAAATTAAAAGAAAATCGAATGTGGTTCACAGTATTAGACTTAAGAGATGCCTTTTTCTGCCTTCTCTTAACACAGGAAAGTCAAAGGATATTTGCCTTCAAGTGGGAAAATCCCACCACAGGAAGGAAAACAGCTCATTTGGAGAGTGTTACCTTAAGGGTTCGAAAATATTCACACAATTTTTGGGAGTCAATTAGCTAAAGAATTGTAACAATGGCAGTCACCACCGGGAGAGGGTGTATTTTTATAATATGTGAATGATCTATTGATTGTTACTGAAAAACAAGAGGAATGTGTCCAATGGACAGTAAACCTCTTAAACTTTTTGGGCTTAGATGGGTATCGAGTGTCTCAACAGAAAGCGCAGTCGGTGCAGAAACAAGTGGTGTACCTGGATTATGAAGTATCTGGAGGACAACGATCTCTGGGGACAACAAGAAAGGAAACCATTTGCCAGACACCCAAACCACAGATGGTGAGAAACCTTCAAGCCTTTCTAGGAATGACAGGTTGGTGTTGTTTATAGATATATCAGTATGAGCTAATTGCAAAGCCCTTATATGACCTGCTGAAAATAACTAAGGGCAACCTAGTCTGGACCCCTGAAGCAAGTGGAGCCTTCAAACAACTGAGATGAGAACTCATGAGGACTCTGGTGTTGGGATTGCCTGACGTAACGAAGCCCTTTTGGTTGTTCTCACATGAACGACAAGGAATGGCTCTAGGGGTCCTGGCTCAGCAACTAGGGCCATATAAAAGAACAGTAACCTACTTCTCCAAACAATTGGATGAAGTAAGCAAAGGATGGCCCATCTGCCTAAGGGCAGTAGCAACAATGATCATAAATATAGAAGAAGCCAGGAAATTTACAATGGGACAGAAAATGACTGTGTTAGTGTCCCACACAGTATCTACGGTAGTGGAACAGAAAGGAAATCATTGGTTGTCACGCTCCCAATTTCTGAAATATCGGGTAATCCTGGCTGAATCAGATGACATAACCAGTCAGGTGACTAATGTTGTTAACCCAGCTTCATTCCTAGAAGGAAGAATCTCAGCTGTACCTGTCGTGCACGACTGCCTGGAAACCATTGAAGCAGTGAACTCCAGCTGCCTGGACCTTAAAGAAGAACCACCCCTGGATGCAGAAGACCGGTTTACCGATGGCAGCAGTTTCATAAGACAAGGTGTGAAGATGACTGGGTATGCTGCGACCACCACTACTGAGGTAATCAAATCAAATCCTTTGCCTGCAGGAACCTTTGGCATAGTTCATGCTCATGGAGCAATTTGGAAAGAGGACTTTTAACTCTTCAAGGAAAAGTTGCGAAATATGCTGAAGAAACTCTGCGATTACTAGAAGCTGTACAACTCCCCTCTCAGGTGGCAATTATGCACTGCCAAGGACACCTGAAAGGTAACACTGTCCCGGAAATAAGAAACCAAAGCTGATGCAAAAGCTGAATTAGCTGCTGCAAGAAGAACTACCAGTAGCAGCTTTAGTGCTAGAAGAACTAGACACAGATCAACAGGTAGAATATCAAGAAACAGATTATAGGTGGATACATGAAAATGAAGGTAAGCTGTTAGACAATGGGTGAGGTTAACTAAAAACAGGTCAGTTAATATTATTAGAAAAATTAGTGTGGCAATTTGTAAAAGTAAAACATGATAAAACTATTGGGGTTTAGACTCACTCTATTAGCATTTAAGGACCAGAGTGGCAGGACCAAATTTATTTACCACAATAGAGCAAGTCACATCCCAATGTGAACTTTATCTGAAATACTGGAACAAAAATACACTAAGGGGCAATAAGCAAAGGGCATTTCCCAGGTGAAATTTGGCAAATTAATTTCTCTGAGCTCCCAAGAAAAGGGGGGGGTTCTGTTATCTCTTAGTTTTGACTGACACATTTTCTGGATGGTCTGAAACTTCCCCATGTAGAACAAATGAATCAAAAGGAGTGGTTAAAGACATGTTGAACGAGATTATACCATGGTTTGGAATGCCTAAGAGCATCTCTTCAGATAGAGGATCACACTGCTGTGCAGAAGTGGTACAAGCAATAAGTAAAGCACTAAAAATCAATTGGCAACTGCATATGCCCTACAGACCCCAAGCAAGTGGGCAAGTAGAAAAGATGAATCACCTCATTAAGCAACAGATTACTAAAAAATGTTAAGAAACAAATTTCCATTGGTATCAAGCTTTACCTATTGCTTTAATCAGGCTAAGGGTCAAGCCGAGATCAAAAGAGAAACTGAGCCCATTTGAAATTCTATTCAGCAGACCCTACATGATGCAAGCTGTGAATAGTGAAGCTTTAGATCAAATTGGTAATCAGTATGTGTATGATTATGTTATGGCTATAGGGAAACAATTGCAGAAAAATGATACGGTGGTGTTAGAACACCAACCCAAACAATCTGATAGTAAATTGCATCCATTCAATCCTGGTGATTGAGTATATGTTAAGAATCTTTCAGGAGAACCACTACGAGAAAAGTGGGATGGACCCTACCAAGTGCTGATGACCACCTTCAGAGCGATCCGGGTGAAAGAGAAACCCACGTGGATCCACTACTCTCAAGTCAAGAGGGCTCCAGAGGAAGCATGGACCTCGGGAGAGGAATCATCTGCTCTCAAGCCTTCTCAATGCTGACCTTTGGACTGATAAGTACATTGGTGTTAGATCAAGCCCTTGCCCAGAACTCATTATGGTCTCAGGCCTATAATGGGGTCTCTGGTCTGTTATTTTATTTACAACCAGATCTTCCGCCTCAGCCAGCCCAAATGAACCAATACAATGCATCTGTTATAGTCCTCCAAGGAATGAGGGTACTGACTAATTGGCAAAATCCTGGTACCCCATACGATGCAAGTGTTTTTATAGGAAAAATTGGAGAATGAACTCGAGTTGGATGCAAAGCGTATAAACCACCCTCACAGATTAAATGGTCACCCAAAATTGACATTACTGTATGGGACTCTGTGAAAGTATTTCTTACCTACCCGTATCACTACAGAAATGTAATTAGTGGACATGCATGTGATTCTGATCAATGCTGGCACACCTTCACTCTAGATAAATCAGTTTCTGTGATGTGTCAGTGGACATTCAGGGAAGGAAATATAACCAGGAGATTTATAATTAATGCTTCATCAAGTATTCCAACCACCAAATCTCCTACCACCCCATTGACTAAGACCACCGCCAGTTCTACAACTCCTTCTTTGACCTGTGAGAGTGTCCACAATTTAACTTTTGCTGTACCTTACGTAATTAGACAATCAAATGAGCAGAAGTTACTGTTAGATCCCACATATTCACTGAAAAGAGTTCAAATAAACATTCAAGTAAACATATCACACATACAAAACGACTGTCAGCCCTATATTTAGCAAAGTCTTAAGGGCTGGAATGCATGGTTTGGCACAGGATTAGGTGTACTAAACACCATAGACCAAGAAGTGTTAGTGAATAAACTAAGTGCCATCACTTCTGATATGGGAAAACTCAAAGTCCCTTTAAGATCATCTTTGCTCACTTTGGCAGAAACACAATCATTGGCAGTCAGATTGTTGACATTAGTAGCTAACCACACTGTGGAAGATTTTACCAAGATTGCCGACTATGCTGGCAGCATCCATAAAAGGTTTGCACTTGCAATTCAATGTATCCAAACTCAGCGATGGGTACAATCTGTGGCTGCAGGAATATTAAGAGAAGGAACTTCAGGAATACTGCCACAAGAGGTAAGAGAAATAATAGCTAGAAACAGTTCCACTACACAATTTGAGAAAAATTACCAAGCGTGGTGGCAGTTAGTGAACTTCACTTACAATCCTCAACATGAACAAATTGAAGCTTATGTACTCACTATCAGTGCAGCCAAAGACCATCTTTCCTATCTTGACATTAGGAGCCATACACCAAAATGTAATTATCAGACCCATAAGCCATAATTTTTGGGCAAGTTACGATCACACCAAGAAAAAGTGGCAGGCAGTCAGTACAGAGGCATGTATTCCTAAAGGACAATTAGAATATATCTGTGAAAATGCTGTAGTAGAAAATGAAGATTTATGCTTATGAAGATAGTGTGTGTACCTTTGAGATGCTTCCCCATACTAAAACCCAATCACAAGTCTATTACGTAGGAAATGGATGTGCATGTGTTAGGACCTTTTGTGTTAATTTTACCATAGATGCTTGTCATGAAATAGTGAGTGGTACTAATTTTTTTGTTTTACTAAAATAATAGGCTGTGATTTTAACTATACAATTCCAATAACTACTGAGCAATTAATTGAAAATGATTATTTGTTGTATCACGATGTACCTAAATTACAAATAGGGATAGATATAAGTCTTTCCACAAGATGCTTGAACACCTGGATATAGAAAAGATGGTGCAAGAGGTAAATAAAACACGAAGGTAGAGCAAGTAGGAGAACATCATTGATAGGACACCTTTACAGGGTATTCCCCCATGGCAACACAGGTGTTTCACTATTTGATGAATTCAGCATTGGTCCTAGTAGTAACTATAATTCTGCTATCCCTCTTAAATGTTCGGCTGTGATACAGATTGAGTACCATAGTCAAAAGGATGCAGATAATGTGGACAATGACAAAAATCTAACAAAACTCTTTGCCCTTGAAACTTGACGAAAGAATTCGCAAGTCAAAAGAAAAAGGGGGAACTGAAACAGGAGCCAGGCCTAAAAGAGTTAACTGAGATATCTTGGCC
>NW_020927381.1:0-605 GCF_003984885.1 Neopelma chrysocephalum
CATGCTTAAATCATGCTAAGAACATGTGACTGTCATGCTTACAAAAATAGAATCTAATATTTTTTGCATGATGTTCACATGTTCTTAGCATGACACTAGCATGTTCTTAGCATGCTCTTGGCATGTTATTCAGAACATACTAGCATCATGCTAAGAACATGTGAGTGTCGTGCTTCCAAAAAGTGAATTGAAGATTTTTTGCATGACGTTCACATGTTCTTAGCATAACACTAACATGTTATTAGCATGACATTAGCATGTTCTTGGCGTGTTATTCAGAACATGCTAACATCATGCTAAGAACATGAGAATGTCATGCTTACAAAAAAGTGTATCTAATATTTTTGCATGACGTTCACATGTTCTTAGCATGACATTCTCATGTTCTTAAAATGAAGTTAGCATGCCCTTAGCATGACATTAGCATGTTCTTGGCATGTTATTTACAACATGATTAAATCATGGTAAAAACATGTGAACATCATGCTTATAAAAGCAAATCTAAGATTTTTTTGGCATGATGTTCACATGTTCTTAGCATGACATTCTCATGTTCTTAGCATGCTCTTAGCATGATTTAAGCATGTTCTTTGCATGTTAATTAC
>NW_020927382.1:0-725 GCF_003984885.1 Neopelma chrysocephalum
TAATTACCACATGCTAACATCGTGCTAAGAACATGTGAATGTCATGCCAAAAAAAAAGTAGGATTTGCTTTTTTGTAAGCATGACATTCACATGTTCTTAGCACGATGTTAGCATGTGGTAATTAACATGCAAAGAACATGCTTAAATCATGCTAAGAGCATGCTAAGAACATGAGAATGTCATGCTAAGAACATGTGAACATCATGCCAAAAAAATCTTAGATTTGCTTTTATAAGCATGATGTTCACATGTTTTTACCATGATTTAATCATGTTGTAAATAACATGCCAAGAACATGCTAATGTCATGCTAAGGGCATGCTAACTTCATTTTAAGAACATGAGAATGTCATGCTAAGAACATGTGAACGTCATGCAAAAATATTAGATACACTTTTTTGTAAGCATGACATTCTCATGTTCTTAGCATGATGTTAGCATGTTCTGAATAACACGCCAAGAACATGCTAATGTCATGCTAATAACATGTTAGTGTTATGCTAAGAACATGTGAACGTCATGCAAAAAATCTTCAATTCACTTTTTGGAAGCACGACACTCACATGTTCTTAGCATGATGCTAGTATGTTCTGAATAACATGCCAAGAGCATGCTAAGAACATGCTAGTGTCATGCTAAGAACATGTGAACATCATGCAAAAAATATTAGATTCTATTTTTGTAAGCATGACAGTCACATGTTCTTAGCATGATTTAAGCATGTT
>NW_020927383.1:0-684 GCF_003984885.1 Neopelma chrysocephalum
CGTGGGCAATGGTCGTGGCCATGCTAGACATCTGCTGTGACCCCTCAGCACAGCAGTGCCCTGCTTTTGGGGTCCCCAGCAGCCCTCTGTGCCCCCAGCCTTGCCTGCTGCTGGGTGCTCCCCATGAGCATCATATCAGCTCTGCCCTCGGCCTTGCCCCCTCCTCACACCCCACAAAGCTGCCATGTGGTTTTGGTGCCCTGCACGTAGCTAATGTCAATTTGTAAGACAATACTTCAGAATTACTTAGTGAAAACACAGACAGCATTGTACAGCTGGTAGCAACATTGATTGAAGTGATATTTAATCCAAGGAAAATACATGATACATAGTGTAGGATTCCTCGCTTATCCATCGTATAATGCAGTTCATGGGGATTAAATATCCCTTCAATCAATGTTGCTACCAGCTGTACAATGCTGTCTGTGTTTTCACTAAGTAATTCTGAAGTATTGTCTTACAAATTGACATTAGCTACGTGCAGGGCACCAAAACCACATGGCAGCTTTGTGGGGTGTGAGGAGGGGGCAAGGCCGAGGGCAGAGCTGATATGATGCTCATGGGGAGCACCCAGCAGCAGGCAAGGCTGGGGGCACAGAGGGCTGCTGGGGACCCCAAAAGCAGGGCACTGCTGTGCTGAGGGGTCACAGCAGATGTCTAGCATGGCCACGACCATTGCCCACG
>NW_020927384.1:0-850 GCF_003984885.1 Neopelma chrysocephalum
AGCAACTAATTTTTGTCTAGTCACACTCCAATTATGTCAAGAGAGAGTATGCCATTCTTTATAAATATTACAACTAAAAAAAGCAAGAGTGATAAGTTTTCCTTGGTTTTATCCACAGCATTAGGCAAGCACAAGCCACAAATATCTCAGGAGCTCTCTGAACACAGAAACTTTAGTGAGGCCCTAGTCGAGAGCTTGGAATTGAAGTACAAATCCAAAGCCCACACTCGGAAGTCTTTTTATTCTTTAAAAACCATCCCTTAACATTGTAACACGCACAAGAACAAAACACACCGGGCTCTGCTATCACTTTTTCCCCGGACCTAATGAAGGGGGTCTCCAGCAGCAGCACTGGCATCTGCCACTACCCACTGCCTCGCGGTATAGGGACAGTTCCCCAGGACACAGGTTATCCCACCCTGATGAGCCCTCCTGGAGGATCCAGCCCCGGGGGTCGGTCCCCGTTGGCGGCAGCCGCACTTACCCAGCTGTTTGCAGGTGCGCTCCGAGCAGTGCTCGCCCAGCCAGGGGAGCTCCATAGCGCGGCGGGACCCTCGCCCGAGGACACGGACCGAGCAGGAGCAGGAACACAATCGCAATCCCGGCCCCGCCGCCCCGCGCCTTTATCACCCGTCCCGCTGACTCAGCGCGCCCCGTGCTTAGTCACGCTCCCGCCGCCCGCCCGCCGGCGGTGACGTCACGCCCTTCCGCACCAATGGCGCGCCCCGACCGTGCGCGTGCCTGGCGGGCGGCCAATGGGCGGCCGGGGAGGTGTGCTGCGTCATGGCAGGGGGGCGGGGCCAGGGGGACGGGGCGGGGCCAGGGGATGGGGAAGGGGGTGGATATGGGG
>NW_020927385.1:0-463 GCF_003984885.1 Neopelma chrysocephalum
CTTCCCCAGGCCCTGTTGCCCCAGCTCCTTTCCCATCCCAATGCCCATCCCCATCTTCATCCTCACACCCATCTCCATCCTGTTCCTCATCTCCCTCCTCATCCCCATCCTCGTCTCCATCTCCATCCTCATTCACATCCCCATCCCCATCCTCATCCTCATCCTCACCCCCATTCCCCACTCACAATCCCAGACCCATCCCCATCCTCACTCCCCATATCCACCCCCTTCCCCATCCCCTGGCCCCGCCCCGTCCCCCTGGCCCCGCCCCCTGCCATGACGCAGCACACCTCCCCGGCCGCCCATTGGCCGCCCGCCAGGCACGCGCACGGTCGGGGCGCGCCATTGGTGCGGAAGGGCGTGACGTCACCGCCGGCGGGCGGGCGGCGGGAGCGTGACTAAGCACGGGGCGCGCTGAGTCAGCGGGACGGGTGATAAAGGCGCGGGGCGGCGGGGCCGGGGG
>NW_020927386.1:0-626 GCF_003984885.1 Neopelma chrysocephalum
CCCCCCCAGGACACAGGTTATCCCACCCTGACGAGCCCTCCCGGAGGATCCAGTCCTGGGGGTCGGTCCCCCGGTCCCCGTTCGCGGCAGCCGCACTTACCCAGCTGTTTGCAGGCGCGCTCCGAGCAGTGCTCGCCAAGCCAGGGGAGCTCCATAGCGCGGCGGGACCCTCGCCCGAGGACACGGACCGAGCAGGAGCAGGAACACAATTGCAATCCCGGCCCCGCCGCCCCGCGCCTTTATCACCCTTCCCGCTGACTCAGCGCGCCCCGTGCTTAGTCACGCTCCCGCCGCCCGCCCGCCGGCGGTGACGTCACGCCCTTCCGCACCAATGGCGCGCCCCGACCGTGCGCGTGCCTGGCGGGCGGCCAATGGGCGGCCGGGGAGGTGTGCTGAGTCATGGCAGGGGGCGGGGCCAGGAGACGGGGCGGGCCAGGGGATGGGGAAGGGGGTGGATATGGGGAGTGAGGATGGGGATGGGTCTGGGATTGTGAGTGGGGAATGGGGGTGAGGATGAGGATGAGGATGGGGATGGGGATGTGAATGAGGATGGAGATGGAGACGAGGATGGGGATGAGGAGGGAGATGAGGAACAGGATGGAGATGGGTGTGAGGATGAAGATGGG
>NW_020927387.1:0-469 GCF_003984885.1 Neopelma chrysocephalum
AGCAACTAATTTTTGTCTAGTCACACTCCAATTATGTCAAGAGAGAGCATGCCACTCTTTAAAAATATTACAACTAAAAAAAGCAAGAGTGATAAGTTTTCCTTGGTTTTATCCACAGCATTAGACGAGCACAAGCCACAAATACCTCAGGAGCTCTCTGAACACAGAAACTTTAGTGAGGCCCTAGTCGAGAGCTTGGAATTGAAATACAAATCCAAAGCCCACACTCAGAAGTCTTTTTACTCTTTAAAAACATCCCTTAGTCTTTTTATTCTTTAAAAACCATCCCTTAACAGTTTAACACGTACAAGAACAAAACACACCGGGCTCTGCTATCACTTTTTCCCCGGACCTACTGAAGGGGGTCTCCAGCAGCAGCACTGGCATCTGCCACTACCCACAGCCTCCGGGTGTAGGGACAGCCCCCCCAGGACACAGGTTATCCCACCCTGACGAGCCCTCCCGGAGG
>NW_020927388.1:0-476 GCF_003984885.1 Neopelma chrysocephalum
CCCCCCCAGGACACAGGTTATCCCACCCTGACGAGCCCTCCCGGAGGATCCAGTCCTGGGGGTCGGTCCCCCGGTCCCCGTTCGCGGCAGCCGCACTTACCCAGCTGTTTGCAGGCGCGCTCCGAGCAGTGCTCGCCAAGCCAGGGGAGCTCCATAGCGCGGCGGGACCCTCGCCCGAGGACACGGACCGAGCAGGAGCAGGAACACAATTGCAATCCCGGCCCCGCCGCCCCGCGCCTTTATCACCCTTCCCGCTGACTCAGCGCGCCCCGTGCTTAGTCACGCTCCCGCCGCCCGCCCGCCGGCGGTGACGTCACGCCCTTCCGCACCAATGGCGCGCCCCGACCGTGCGCGTGCCTGGCGGGCGGCCAATGGGCGGCCGGGGAGGTGTGCTGAGTCATGGCAGGGGGCGGGGCCAGGAGACGGGGCGGGCCAGGGGATGGGGAAGGGGGTGGATATGGGGAGTGAGGATGGGG
>NW_020927389.1:0-965 GCF_003984885.1 Neopelma chrysocephalum
GGTGTGTGGTGTGGAGGGTGTGTGGTGTGGAAGGTGTGTGGTGTGGAGGGTGTGTGGTGTGGAAGGTGTGTGCTGTGGTGTGTGTGCTCCTCCTGCAAGGTGCAGGAGGTGGTGGCAGCACAGCTGGGCTCGCTGAGATCCTGATCACAGCGACTTACAGGTGCATCTGACTCCTCTCCTGAGCCATCCCTCCCATGCTCTCATTCCCAGAGGATTAGCCTCTGGCTCAGCTCACAGCTTTTAGCTCTGGAGGTCCCAGCTTTGATCTGCTTTTGGCCAAGACAGCAGTTGTCACATAAGATGGTAGTAAAAATCAAGGAGGCTCCATCTTAGGACTTGATAGACATGTTAAGTCGACATCAGTGGGGAGGGAATCTCTCTCCAGAGTCAGAGGAAGCTGCTCTGGTTTTAGGTGCTTGAGATGGATCCTGACAGCGCTGTCCTGAGAGAAGGAAGATGTCAAAATGTGGGGAGGCTGAGGTGTCTCGTTGTTTGTGTCATAGACCCTAATTAACTGGCCCCCCAAAACAACAGTGAACCTGCTGGGGGCTGAGGAGCCAGGGGAAGGCTGCAGAAAGGCTTTCTGTCCTTGGTGGGTGGGTTGGAGGGGCAGCAGAATTTCAGGTGGGAGCACAGGGGAGGTTGTGTGGCCGGTTGGTGGGTGGTGGAGTTTCTACCGGGTGTCACCCGTTGTTCCTTCAGTGAGTGGAGTCTAATGGTGAGCAAGAGGGAGGCAGCAGCTAAATTGCATCCTCCATGAGGCAGAGATCCCTGCTTCCCTCCCCAGATCCACTTGCTGCTCATGTTCCCCACGCACCAGTTGCCTCTGTAGCCAGGAGACCTCTTGTTGTCCTTGTTCCTGAATTGCCCTTTCCTTTGCTGCCTTCTCCGTCTGCCAGTTGTGATCCAGGCTGTGTGTGCTGAGGGTTCTGGGCTGGTTGTTGTCTCACTCAAGGACACTGAAT
>NW_020927390.1:0-951 GCF_003984885.1 Neopelma chrysocephalum
GGTGTGTGGTGTGGAAGGTGTGTGGTGTGGAAGGTGTGTGGTGTGGAAGGTGTGTGCTGTGGTGTGTGTGCTCCTCCTGCAAGGTGCAGGAGGTGGTGGCAGCACAGCTGGGCTCTCTGAGATCCTGATCACAGCGACTTACAGGTGCATCTGACTCCTCTCCTGAGCCATCCCTCCCATGCTCTCATTCCCAGAGGATTAGCCTCTGGCTCAGCTCACAGCTTTTAGCTCTGGAGGTCCCAGCTTTGATCTGCTTTTGGCCAAGACAGCAGTTGTCACATAAGATGGTAGTAAAAATCAAGGAGGCTCCATCTTAGGACTTGATAGACGTGTTAAGTCGACATCAGTGGGGAGGGAATCTCTCTCCACAGTCGGAGGAAGCTGCTCAGGTTTTAGGTGCTTGAGATGGATCCTGACAGCGCTGTCCTGAGAGAAGGAAGATGTCAAAATGTGGTGAGGCTGAGGTGTCTTGTTGTTTGTGTCATAGACTCCAATTAACTGTGGCCCCCCAAAACAACAGTGAACCTGCTGGGGGCTGAGGAGCCAGGGGAAGGCTGCAGAAAGGCTTTGTCTCCTTGGTGGGTGGGTTGGAGGGGCAGCAGAATTTCAGGTGGGAGCACAGGGGATGTTGTGTGGCCGGTTGGTGGGTGGTGGAGTTTCTACCGGGTGTCACACGTTGTTCCTTCAGTGAGCAGAGTCTAATGGTGAGCAAGAGGGAGGCAGCAGCTAAATTGCAGCCTCCAGAAGGCAGAGATCCCTGCTTCCCTCCCCAGATCCACTTGCTGCTCATGTTCCCCATGTACCAGTTGCCTCTGTAGCCAGGAGACCCCTTGTTGTCTTTGTTCCTGAATTGCCCTTTCCTTTGCTGCCTTCTCCGTCTGCCAGTTGTGATCCAGGCTGTGGCTGCTGAGGGTTCTGGGCTGGTTGTTGTCTCACTCAAGGACACTGAAT
>NW_020927391.1:0-467 GCF_003984885.1 Neopelma chrysocephalum
AGGAATAAAGCCATGGTGGAACATGTTAGAGGATAATGCCATGATGGAGCATGTCAGAACAATAATGATGGGACATGCTAGAGCAATATTGCCATGGTGGGACAGGTTAGCCCAGCAATGGAGCTCTTTGTTGAAAGGATGGAAATAGTAAATATTGGCTCACTGTCGCCTTGTTCTCTTGAAACAGGGGAGTGCAAAGTGAAGGCCCGTCCTCCCAAAGTGAAAGGCGAGAGGAAGAAGAAGCACCTTTTCCATCAACACCAGCACCACCTCCAAGCCCCTCAGCCCTCTGTGCAGCCCCCAGTGGCACCCCCAGCCCCGCAGCAGCAGCAGCTGGCAGAGGGTGAGGCGGTGGCAGCGCGGCCACCGATGCCCTTGGTGCCCCCGGCGCCGACCGCGGCGGAGAAGAACCTGCCCCCGGGTCCCCTGAACATCATCCAGCCCTCGGAGGCGCCGGTGGAGGAGGA
>NW_020927392.1:0-520 GCF_003984885.1 Neopelma chrysocephalum
ATAAAGCCATGGTGGAACATGTTAGAGGATAATGCCATGATGGGATATGTTAGAGGAATAAAGCCATGATGGGATATGTTAGAGGATAATGCCATGATGGAGCATGTCAGAACAATAATGATGGGACATGTTAGAGCAATATTGCCATGGTGGGACAGGTTAGCCCAGCAATGGAGCTCTTTGTTGAAAGGATGGAAATAGTAAATATTGGCTCACTGTCGCCTTGTTCTCTTGAAACAGGGGAGTGCAAAGTGAAGGCCCGTCCTCCCAAAGTGAAAGGCGAGAGGAAGAAGAAGCACCTTTTCCATCAACACCAGCACCACCTCCAAGCCCCTCAGCCCTCTGTGCAGCCCCCAGTGGCACCCCCAGCCCCGCAGCAGCAGCAGCTGGCAGAGGGTGAGGCGGTGGCAGCACGGCCATCAGTGCCATTGGTGCCCCCGGCGCCGACCGCGGCGGAGAAGAACCTGCCCCCCGGTCCCCTGAACATCATCCAGCCCTCGGAGGCGCCGGTGGAGGAGGA
>NW_020927393.1:0-467 GCF_003984885.1 Neopelma chrysocephalum
AGGAATAAAGCCATGGTGGAACATGTTAGAGGATAATGCCATGATGGAGCATGTCAGAACAATAATGATGGGACATGCTAGAGCAATATTGCCATGGTGGGACAGGTTAGCCCAGCAATGGAGCTCTTTGTTGAAAGGATGGAAATAGTAAATATTGGCTCACTGTCGCCTTGTTCTCTTGAAACAGGGGAGTGCAAAGTGAAGGCCCGTCCTCCCAAAGTGAAAGGCGAGAGGAAGAAGAAGCACCTTTTCCATCAACACCAGCACCACCTCCAAGCCCCTCAGCCCTCTGTGCAGCCCCCAGTGGCACCCCCAGCCCCGCAGCAGCAGCAGCTGGCAGAGGGTGAGGCGGTGGCAGCGCGGCCACCGATGCCCTTGGTGCCCCCGGCGCCGACCGCGGCGGAGAAGAACCTGCCCCCGGGTCCCCTGAACATCATCCAGCCCTCGGAGGCGCCGGTGGAGGAGGA
>NW_020927394.1:0-305 GCF_003984885.1 Neopelma chrysocephalum
ATCCTGGAAGTATGTATACTTTCTTTTTAAGGCAAGAAGACAGACTAATGAAGAGATTTTAAAACAGCAGCAATCCTTTTCCCACACAACCATTGCACAATCACTGTGTTATGTGCTCAGCCACAATAGCACATTACTCAGTACATATAGATGATGGAGATGAGACCTAATGAGGATACCTTTTGGCATGGTTTGCTTTCAGCTATTCTACCAAACCTTTATTTAAATGACCTAAAGGCAGGTCACCCATAAACTGCTTGTGTAGTAGCTATCCATGCTATCTTAAGACTTCTGAGATTGTCAAA
>NW_020927395.1:0-443 GCF_003984885.1 Neopelma chrysocephalum
AGAAGAATTTCAGATGTACCCTCCAAATGTCTGGTTTCACCACTTATATGAGTGGAATCATTCTGATGTGATGCTCAAAGTTTTGCAGATATAATGCATCAACACCAGCAGGAGCATACAGGCCTCAGATCTTGCTCCTGCCCACCCAGCTACCTTGATAGAAACTAGTTGCCATCCAGGAGTATTAACTTAAGATAGCTTAAAATGATCTAGAAGGAGCTCAGGACCATCACTTTGTTCTCACTGGTACAAAATCTCTTGCCTATTGCTCTCCTGTTCCACCAGATTGTTATGCTGGTCAAGAAGTTCATAAAACAATAATTCTTGGAAGGGATGTCTGGAGGTCATCTTATTTCTCCACTGCCAGCCTCCCCGAGTTGGGTCAGCTTAGATCAAGTTGCTCAGGATCTTCTCCAGTTATGTTTTGAATATTTTCAAAAATG
>NW_020927396.1:0-443 GCF_003984885.1 Neopelma chrysocephalum
CATTTTTGAAAATATTCAAAACATAACTGGAGAAGATCCTGAGCAACTTGATCTAAGCTGACCCAACTCGGGGAGGCTGGCAGTGGAGAAATAAGATGACCTCCAGACATCCCTTCCAAGAATTATTGTTTTATGAACTTCTTGACCAGCATAACAATCTGGTGGAACAGGAGAGCAATAGGCAAGAGATTTTGTACCAGTGAGAACAAAGTGATGGTCCTGAGCTCCTTCTAGATCATTTTAAGCTATCTTAAGTTAATACTCCTGGATGGCAACTAGTTTCTATCAAGGTAGCTGGGTGGGCAGGAGCAAGATCTGAGGCCTGTATGCTCCTGCTGGTGTTGATGCATTATATCTGCAAAACTTTGAGCATCACATCAGAATGATTCCACTCATATAAGTGGTGAAACCAGACATTTGGAGGGTACATCTGAAATTCTTCT
>NW_020927397.1:0-4536 GCF_003984885.1 Neopelma chrysocephalum
AGGGGGCAGGGAAGGAAAAAATTCCCCTCAGATTATAAACTATAACATTATCCACCCCTAATTTTTTCTTTCCCATGCTTCCACACTTTATCAGATTAAGTTTTTTTAAACTTCATACATACATGCATTATTCCAACTATGTACACATCTACTAATAGGTATATACAAATACAGATACAGATACAGGGTTGCATACAGATGCAAATATACAGTTACAGCCAGTTCATCCGAGCGTAAGTTCCCCTTGGGGTATACACTGGGTTTCTCCATCTTCCTGCATCACCCACCAGGTGCAACCGGGCCCTTGGGCAAAAACAATCCCACAAATGGGTTTGCTTTTGCTCGAGGCAGGGTTAATCCAAACCTTTTTCCCTAACATACCCCTCAAATGAACCACTGGGACCTTGTCTCCATCCACAGTGTGGAGGGACTCTGATTGGGCAGGGCTGGCTCGGTTGATGGAGCCTCTGGAGTTGACTAACCAAGTAGCCTTTGCTAGATGCTGATCCCACTGCTTGTATGTCCCCCCACCCAACGCTCTCAGGGTAGTTTTCAACAGTCCATTATGCCGTTCAACTTTCCCCGCTGCTGCTGCATGGTATGGGATATGGTACACCCACTCAATGCCATGCTCCTTTGCCCAGGTGGCAACTAAGTTGTTCTTGAAATGAGTCCCATTATCTGACTCGATGCGCTCTGGGGTACCATGTCGCCACAGGACTTGTTTTTCAAGGCCCAAGATGGTATTTCGGGCAGTGGCATGGGGCACTGGGTGCGTCTCCAGCCATCCAGTGGTGGCTTCCACCATGGTGAGTACATAGCATTTACCTTGGCGGGTTCGTGGCAGTGTGATGTAGTCTACTTGCCAGGCCTCCCCATATCTATACTTACTCCAACGTCCACCATACCATAGGGGCTTCAGTCTCTTAGCCTGTTTGATGGCAGCGCAGGTCTCACAGTCATGGATAATCTGGGAAATAATGTCCTTGGTCAAATCCACCCCTCGGTCTCGTGCCCATCTGTGGGTGGCATCTCGGCCCTGATGGCCTGAGGCGTCATGGGCCCACCGTGCTAGGAACAACTCTCCTTTGTGCTGCCAGTCCAGGTCTACCTGTGACACCTTGACTTGTGCAGCTCGGTCTGCCTGTTCATTGTTGCGATGTTCCTCATTGGCTCGGCCTTTGCGCACATGGGCATCTACATGGCGGACTCTCACAATCAACTTCTCTGTCCGGGTAGCAATGTCTTGCCACGTATCAGCGGCCCAGATGGGTTTTCCCCTGCGTTTCCAATTGGCCTTCTTCCATCTGTCCAACCATCCCCACAGAGCATTGGCTACCATCCATGAGTCAGTGTAGATGTAAAGCTTTGGCCACTCCTCCCGTTCAGCAATGTCCAATGCCAACTGGACAGCTTTGAGCTCTGCGAATTGGCTCGATTCTCCTTCTCCTTCAGTAGCTTCTGAAACTTGTCGGGCGGGGCTCCATACAGCTGCTTTCCATCTACGCTTTGTTCCTACAAGGCGACAGGAACCATCAGTGAAGAGGGCGTAGCGTCTTTCTTCCTTTGGTAGCTTATCGAAATCTGGGGCTTCCTCAGCCCGCACCACCTGCTCTTCTTCTTCATCTGCTAGGCCAAAACTCTCACCTTCCGGCCAGTTCGTGATAATTTCTACGATCCCAGGGCGATTCAGATTTCCAATACGGGCACGCTGCGTGAGCAGAGCGATCCACTTATTCCATGTAGCATCAGTGGCATGATGTGTAGGGGGCACCTTTCCCTTAAACATCCAGTTCAGCACTGGTTGTCGAGGTGCCAGGAGGAGCTGTTCTTCTGTGCCAATCACCTCTGAGGCAGCTTGTACTCCTTCATAAGCTGCTAGGATCTCCTTCTCTGTTGGGGTGTAGTTGGCCTCAGATCCTCTGTAGCTTCGGCTCCAGAACCCAAGTGGGCGGCCCCGGGTCTCACCAGGCACCTTTTGCCAGAGGCTCCAAGAGAGACCTTTATTCCCAGATGCAGAATAGAGTACGTTTTTCACAGCTGTTCCCGTTCTGACTGGCCCAAGGGCTACAGCGTG
The DNA here is from genome assembly GCF_003984885.1 of Neopelma chrysocephalum. NCBI lineage: Eukaryota > Metazoa > Chordata > Aves > Passeriformes > Pipridae > Neopelma > Neopelma chrysocephalum. Next base: position 2,078 of record NW_020927397.1, read on the forward strand.
TGCAATCTCTTGTTTAATCTGTTCGAATGCCTGTTGCTGTTCAGGGCCCCACTGGAAATCATTCTTCTTGCGGGTTACCAGATAGAGAGGGCTCACAATTTGGCTGTACTCTGGGATATGCATCCTCCAGAAACCTATGGCACCCAGGAAAGCTTGTGTTTCCTTCTTGCTGGTCGGTGGGGCCATTGCTGTGATCTTATCGATGACTTCTGTCGGGATCTGACGACGCCCATCTTGCCATTTTACCCCCAGGAGCTGGATTTCTCGGGCAGGCCCCTTGACCTTACTCTTCTTTATGGCAAATCCGGCTCCAAGGAGGATTTGGATGATTTTCTTTCCTTTCTCAGCAACCTCTTCTGCTGTGTCCCCCCCATATGATGATGTCATCAATATACTGCAGATGTTCTGGAGCTTCACCCTTCTCTAGTGTGGCCTGGATCAGTCCGTGGCAGATGGTGGGACTGTGTTTCCACCCCTGGGGCAGTCGGTTCCAGGTGTACTGCACGCCCCTCCAGGTGAAAGCAAACTGCGGCCTACACTCTGTTGCTAAGGGAATGGAGAAGAATGCGTTCGCAATATCAATGGTGGCATACCACTTGGCTGCCTTGGACTCCAGCTCGTACTGGAGCTCCAACATGTCCGGAACAGCAGCACTCAGTGGTGGGGTAACTTCATTCAGGCCACGATAGTCCACAGTCAATCTCCATTCTCCACTAGACTTACGCACAGGCCAGATGGGACTGTTGAAGGGTGAGTGGGTCTTGCTGATCACTCCTTGGCTCTCCAGCTCACGGATCATCTTATGGATGGGGATCACAGAGTCTCGGTTCGTCTGGTACTGCCGACGATGCACTACTGTAGTGGCAATTGGCACTTGCTGTTCCTCAACTTTCAACAACCCCACGGCAGAAGGGTTCTCCGAGAGACCAGGCAGCGAGTTCAACTGTTTAGCTGTCTCTACCTCCACAGCAGCTATTCCAAAAGCCCATCTATGTCCCCTGGGGTCCCTGAAGTACCCGTTCTTGAGATAGTCAATGCCCAGGATACATGGGGCATCTGGACCAGTCACAATGGGGTGTTTCTGCCAGTCTTTTCCAGTCAAGCTCACCTCAGCTTCCACCATGGTCAGCTCTTGGGACCCTCCAGTCACCCCAGAAATGGAAATAGTCTCTGGTCCCACATGTCCTGAGGGCATTAACGTACACTGAGCGCCAGTATCGACCAAAGCCTGGTATTTTTGTGGGTCTGACGTGCCAGGCCATCTGATCCACACAGTCCAATAGACACGGTTGTCCCGTGCCTCTACCTGGCTAGAGGCAGGGCCCCTCTAACACTGGTCTCCGTCCTGCCAGTCACCATCTTCCTCTTGTGAATGCCGATAGGAGGTACCCTCTATAGGGTCAGATCTCTGCCCACAGGATGCTGGCACGGCACTCACTTTCACAGACTTCCTTCTTCCTTTCTCTTTTAACTCTTGTACTCGGGCTGCTAGAGCACGGGTAGGTTTCCTGTCCCATCGTCTCATGTCTTCTCCATGGTCAGTCAGGAAGTACCACAACTCGGTTCGTGAGGTCTGTCCGCCCTCTTTAGCTGGGGGCCATCTGGTTCTCACTGGGGCCACATGGGAAAAGTTTCCCTCAATCCTCTCTTTCAGTCTCTCCTGATTATCTTTCAGTCTCTCCTGATTATCTTTCAACCCTACAGTTAATTCTTTGAGCTCCTTCATCATTGTTTCTACAGTGGAGATGCGGGTCTGTAGTGGTCCTTCGATCATACTGTTGTACAATCGAAGTTGACTTATTATAGACATCACTGGCTCCCGCTTCTCCCCAGCCTGCAATGATGTCAGGTAACCTTTATGTGTGTCCGGCCCCATACGTGTGAAGATCCACCACATCTGGGGTGTACACTTAACCTTGTTAGGATCGTTGGTGAGTTGCCCATCCTCTCCGAACAACACTTCTAGCAGTGCCATTTCCCTCAGACGTAGGATCCCTTCCTCTATGGTCTTCCACCTCGTGGTATAATGATCGGCCTGCAAGGAATTTCTGTAGATGAACCTCTCCCTCACACCATCCAAAAGCCGTGCCCAGAGGGACAGGGGCTTCGATTCTCTCACAAATGTCTCCTCAATACCCACATCCTGGGCAATGGACCTCAAGAACCTCGCTTCACCGCCATCAAGGTTTATGGCATCACCTGTGGAGTCCCAAACTCGGATCATCCAAGTCAGAATGGGCTCATTGGGGCGACGAGCAACGTCTGCCCGTAAGCTCCGGAGGTTGTTATACGATAAAGACTCAATGATGATTGCTGGCTCTGGAGCAGCCGCCTGTGAGGGTCCGGCCTCCCCATCATCGTCAACTGGGCGAACTGATTTAGCTTTATGTTTCTTCCTCTGGATAGGGGCAACCTCCGTTGGCTTGGCCTGCCCCTCTGATTTGGCCTTATCCTGAGTC
>NW_020927398.1:0-532 GCF_003984885.1 Neopelma chrysocephalum
TGTGGTCAGTAGGGGGCGCTGTTGGATCGCTGGAAATGCAGGGCCTGCAGTTCGCTGATGTGGTCAGTAGGGGGTGCTGTCGAGTCGCGGCAGCCTCCAGGGGGAAGAAAGGGCCTGGGGCCGATCCCAAGGTCACGGGAGTGGCCGAAAGGAGAAAATGGGAAAACTCACTGTGGTCCTCCAGGTGGTGGCGTCACAAGAAGCTCCCCTCTCCTCTCAGCGAGCACAAAGGAAAAAAAAAACTCTCCGATGAAACACAACAGAGTCGGGCCGGGGCCAGGGGGCAGCTCCCAAGCCGAAACCCTGCACCCAGACCCTGCCTCCGTCCCTCCCGGAGCGTCCAGCAACACTGCCCCCTCCCCTCCGAGCAGAGCCAGCTTCTCCAATCGCCCATTAGCCAGGAATGCACCCAGGCTGGCTAAATCTAATGTTATGCTAATCGCCTTCTCCCCCTTCCCTGTTTCGTGCTCCTGTTTCTCTTACAGAGGGGGCAGGGAAGGAAAAAATTCCCCTCAGATTATAAACTATAACA
>NW_020927399.1:0-1019 GCF_003984885.1 Neopelma chrysocephalum
GGCTTGGCCTGCCCCTCTGATTTGGCCTTATCCTGAGTCACCTTGGTGTTAGGGGCGACCTCCGTTGGCTCGGCCTGCCCCTCTGATTTGGCCTTATCCTGAGTCACCTTAGTATTAGGCATTTTGGTTTCATCTGTTCCTTTTCCCTGCGGCTGCTGCACCATACTGAGCAACTTCCGGTAGGCAATGGCCAAGGCCCCACATGCAGCTGCCAACTGCCTCTCCATGGATCCATCACGACCTCTCTCTCTCACGGCTTTCATTATTTTTATAGGGTTCAAGAGTTGTTCAAGGGTGAGCTTCCACGTTGTGGGGGTTGAACAACTCCCTAAGAATTTACCCATATCCTCCCATACTCCATGCCACTCGAGGCTTTCTATTCCTGGGGCAGGCGCCTGGGTGCTCTCTCGGTAATTCATGGCCTTGGCTACGTATATTAGGTATATCGTGTTGGCGCAAAATAGGATGTAAACCCCAAGAAGTAAAACATCTCTGACATCTAAAGGGAGTTTAAACACGCTAAAGGCCATTGTATTGTATCCAAAGGGGAACTGAATAAAGGGCTGGGCAAATACATCCCCCTGTGTTTCTCCGTAGGAATGGGTGCTATTATCCTTAAAACCCCAGAGGAGACAGCTTAGGCTAGAACAGTAGCGCATCCTTGCGGACATATTTCGGATGAAAACCACAGTCGCTGAGTTTGCCGTATCATAAACCCAATGCATGATCTCAAAAGCACTTATCGCAATGTAAGTACTAGTATCTGGACTGATCCACGTTGACAGGTGGGACAGATATCTTGGCATGGTTACATGCCAGAGGAAAGCAACAACCCCTAACATCATGGTGCCTACAGGTTCAAGACACACGTCAAAACACACAAGGGGTTTAAAGCACGCGTAACTCACACCAAGGGTAGATATTCTTTTTCCACCTTTCCTCTTTCCAGGCCCCACGTTGGGCGCCAAAAATTGTCTCAGTCTGAAGAGACTGGAAGGTTTGCTAAAGAGAATGAGTTA
>NW_020927400.1:0-377 GCF_003984885.1 Neopelma chrysocephalum
ATGCAGGCAGGGAGGGCTGAGAGCCCCAGAGCTCCACTGCTGGGCTGGGGAGGGAGGCTGCACCCTCTACCCCCTCCCTTATGACTTCTCAGACCAGCAAGATCACCCCAGGTCAGCATGTGGAAGCGGTTAGTCAAGAGGGGAGGGGCAGATCCAGCCCTCCCTGCATCCATTGCAAACTCACCCTTTCTCCCAAAGGCAAAAAAAAAAAAAAGTGTACTTGAACCCTTAGAGCAGATAGGCTGAAGCTGATTTATTGGGGTGATTTAGATCTGTTAAAACAAATTTAATTTTGAATACAATTTTATATCAATTAACAGAGTCTCACAAGTGTAGCCATTAAGGAATCTCTTTCCAAAACCAAAGCCAAATATTCA
>NW_020927401.1:0-420 GCF_003984885.1 Neopelma chrysocephalum
TGTGGTGCCTTGCAAAGGAGTAGGTTTCTGAGAGTGCTCTGGATTTGAAGCAGTGCTTCTGAGAACACAACTTATAGTGCCTGAAATCTTACTGTTCCAGGGAGACCCTGAGGGGTTTTCAACTCTTTCCCCTTATTTTGTGTATGAGGTCAAGAGGGTCTTATGGGCTGTCCCCTCTGCCTGGGGCAGCACGGGGTGTGGAGCTGCCTGGGACACGTCCATGCTCCTCATAAGACCCCCAGTTTGTAGACAGCCCTTAAGACCCTCTTGACCTCATACACAAAATAAGGGGAAAGAGTTGAAAACCCCTCAGGGTCTCCCTGGAACAGTAAGATTTCAGGCACTATAAGTTGTGTTCTCAGAAGCACTGCTTCAAATCCAGAGCACTCTCAGAAACCTACTCCTTTGCAAGGCACCACA
>NW_020927402.1:0-1848 GCF_003984885.1 Neopelma chrysocephalum
GACATGGTGTAATCCAAAGCAATAAACTCTAGGGATACTGTTGCCTCATTAAAGCACTTGTGCAACAGGGCTGGGTGCTGCCAGGATCAATATTCCCGGTCTGCTGAGCCCTGCACCCTACTTTGACCCCACACCTCTCTCCAAACAGGGATGGGCAGACCAGGCTGCAACCACCTGCCCCCAGCAGGTGTAGGCAGTGGGAGTACAGGGGACTATACCCTAGGACAGACCTACTGACAGTTCCCATATTTCAAAATAAAAATTTAAAAAAAAAAAGCCAAAACCAACAGCAGTAGGAGTTATGCCCTGCTGGCTACTTTGAACAGCTTCCACTTTGGGGTTGAAAATGAAGGGCACTTTTTTTTTCGGTTTTAAGCTCAGCTTGTCTCACTTTGCTATTCCTTGCCCAGAGGAGGCATAGCAATGGTTTGGACACTTACAGAAGTAGCTGTACTTGTGAATTTGCAAGAGGGAAGATCTTGGAGGCATTTACCATTGGGAGATGCCCAGGAACACTTTGGGACTAGAAAAACAATTGCAATAGATATACAGACCAAGTCCACAGATTTGCAGCAGATTCATTAAAGAGGACCACTTCTTACTTCTTACAGCAGTTGCTGAAGGCCATCTGACTCCTCTGGAAAGCAATAAAGTTCCATTTTTTTCCTCACTTCCAGCTGTCACAATTTTCAACTGGGCCATAAGACAAAGAGAAGGAAAGCTGGAAAAGTCTTGGTCATAATTCTGCATTCCCTGGCACATTGCTCAGCTGTGGAATTATGCAACAGAGGAATCTGTCCTCGGGTGTCTGCTTTTCTCCTACCATGTGTCGTGGCTTGTATTGCTGCATTCAATGCCCAGTGAAACAAAAAGAGCCCTCTCTGCAGCTGGCATTTGGTGGTTCCTGGAGCACAGCGCTGTACAGAGCTCTTCACACAGCTAATGTTGGCCCAAATGCCTGCTGCAGAGAGGGCTCTTTTTGTTTCACTGGGCATTGAATGCAGCAATACAAGCCACGACACATGGTAGGAGAAAAGCAGACACCCGAGGACAGATTCCTCTGTTGCATAATTCCACAGCTGAGCAATGTGCCAGGGAATGCAGAATTATGACCAAGACTTTTCCAGCTTTCCTTCTCTTTGTCTTATGGCCCAGTTGAAAATTGTGACAGCTGGAAGTGAGGAAAAAAATGGAACTTTATTGCTTTCCAGAGGAGTCAGATGGCCTTCAGCAACTGCTGTAAGAAGTAAGAAGTGGTCCTCTTTAATGAATCTGCTGCAAATCTGTGGACTTGGTCTGTATATCTATTGCAATTGTTTTTCTAGTCCCAAAGTGTTCCTGGGCATCTCCCAATGGTAAATGCCTCCAAGATCTTCCCTCTTGCAAATTCACAAGTACAGCTACTTCTGTAAGTGTCCAAACCATTGCTATGCCTCCTCTGGGCAAGGAATAGCAAAGTGAGACAAGCTGAGCTTAAAACCGAAAAAAAAAGTGCCCTTCATTTTCAACCCCAAAGTGGAAGCTGTTCAAAGTAGCCAGCAGGGCATAACTCCTACTGCTGTTGGTTTTGGCTTTTTTTTTTTAAATTTTTATTTTGAAATATGGGAACTGTCAGTAGGTCTGTCCTAGGGTATAGTCCCCTGTACTCCCACTGCCTACACCTGCTGGGGGCAGGTGGTTGCAGCCTGGTCTGCCCATCCCTGTTTGGAGAGAGGTGTGGGGTCAAAGTAGGGTGCAGGGCTCAGCAGACCGGGAATATTGATCCTGGCAGCACCCAGCCCTGTTGCACAAGTGCTTTAATGAGGCAACAGTATCCCTAGAGTTTATTGCTTTGGATTACACCATGTC
>NW_020927403.1:0-935 GCF_003984885.1 Neopelma chrysocephalum
GACATGGTGTAACTCAGGGGACCTTGATGTGGAATGACATTACATGATGCAGTGTGTGAGAAAATCAAGGTTTTCCACATCAGGTACTCACTCCCCATTTCTGCAGTGGCTGTGCAGTTCAGCTTTCAGCAGGTGGTCAGCAGGGTAGGTGTTTGGAAGAACTGGGATATTTTCATTAAGCAATTTCAAATCTCATTAGCAAATTTTCATAAAGTGATAATGCAGTGGCAATATTAGCCTTATTAATCCAATATGAAAGTCACTCTCATGATAGGGAAAAGTGATAATAAAAGCCTTTCATTTTATACAGTCTACCAGCATGTGCATCTGTATGCTCTTAATGAAACGGTGCAGAATTTTAATCTCCCAGAATCAGTTCAAAGCTTTGGAATACAGTGAATTAATACCAATGAAAAGTTTTTGGGGTTTTGTTTAGTTTTGTGGCATTTTTTAAGCCAAAAAAGTCTTGGTTTTAGTAAGAGATGACAGTTGTTATGAAGGTAAAATGAACTTTAAAACTTTCCATTGGTATTAATTCACTGTATTCCAAAGCTTTGAACTGATTCTGGGAGATTAAAATTCTGCACCGTTTCATTAAGAGCATACAGATGCACATGCTGGTAGACTGTATAAAATGAAAGGCTTTTATTATCACTTTTCCCTATCATGAGAGTGACTTTCATATTGGATTAATAAGGCTAATATTGCCACTGCATTATCACTTTATGAAAATTTGCTAATGAGATTTGAAATTGCTTAATGAAAATATCCCAGTTCTTCCAAACACCTACCCTGCTGACCACCTGCTGAAAGCTGAACTGCACAGCCACTGCAGAAATGGGGAGTGAGTACCTGATGTGGAAAACCTTGATTTTCTCACACACTGCATCATGTAATGTCATTCCACATCAAGGTCCCCTGAGTTACACCATGTC
>NW_020927404.1:0-377 GCF_003984885.1 Neopelma chrysocephalum
AGCATGTGTTTCTAATAAGGGCCAGCACCATTTTGTTCAGATAGTGTGAATGGTTGTCACTCATATATGACAAATGCACCTTCATCTGCTTCTTTGATGGCCCCCTAAAAACCATACCCTCAAATCAGGCCGATGAAATTAGCTGCTGTGTAAATTGTGTGTCTGAGTGGTTCATTATCTAATCACCGTCAGAACCACAGTGATAAAGTAGATTGAAACAGGGACGAGGTCTGCCAGATGATTTCAGGCCTGATTTGAGGGTATGGTTTTTAGGGGGCCATCAAAGAAGCAGATGAAGGTGCATTTGTCATATATGAGTGACAACCATTCACACTATCTGAACAAAATGGTGCTGGCCCTTATTAGAAACACATGCT
>NW_020927405.1:0-347 GCF_003984885.1 Neopelma chrysocephalum
GTTTTTTTTCCTGTGTAAAGAATCAGTTGATTTTAATTTTGATAATGTTAAAATTATATTACTTTCATGGTTAATTTCTCAGGCATATCTCTAATGTTACAGACTAGGCATGCAAATACTCTGAAAATTGATCCAGGAAGAAGTAATAAACAGATTTTAACTGTTAATAATTTTAAAATAGGTATTGATTTTTTGGGGGGGCTGGATTTTTTGTGTGTGTGTGTGATGCTACTTATCTGATAATTTAAATCCTAGTTGAATTATGTTGCCAGATTGTCATCAGAAGGGCATGAAGTCAGCACACATGCTTCAGTAATATCTGGTTGTTTTAACCTTATGTTTCCAGT
>NW_020927406.1:0-359 GCF_003984885.1 Neopelma chrysocephalum
GTTTTTTTTCCTGTGTAAAGAATCAGTTGATTTTAATTTTGATAATGCTAAAATTATATTACTTTCATGGTTAATTTCTCAGGCATATCTCTAATTTTACAGACTAGGCATGCAAATACTCTGAAAATTGATCCAGGAAGAAGTAATAAACAGATTTTAACTGTTAATAATTTTAAAATAGGTATTGATTTTTTGGGGGGGCTGGATTTTTTGTGTGTGTGTGTGATGCTACTTATCTGATAATTTAAATCCTAGTTGAATTATGTTGCCAGATTGTCATCAGAAGGGCATGAAGTCAGCACACATGCTTCTGTAATATCTGGTTGTTTTAACCTTATGTTTCCAGTTGGCAATTTGAA
>NW_020927407.1:0-5723 GCF_003984885.1 Neopelma chrysocephalum
TTGGGAAATGGCATGGAGGCTATAGAATACACAGTTTTGGGTTACACTCATCCAGGGATGAATTGGTCCCAGCCGTTCTAACCAGGACATTATCCACCCCTTATTCTATGTCATCCATGTCATGCCCAAATTAACCCCCTTAAAAACTATGTCTCTTTAAAACTATATACACATATGTACAATGAAACATTACGGACCATTTTCACTCAAAATTAGGTCCCCTTGTGGTACACAACGTGTCTCCCCATCTTTTTGCATTACCCACCAGGTGAAACCAGGTCTTTGAGCAAAAACAATCCCTCGGATGGGTTTGCCTTTGCTTGAGGTGGGACTAATCTAAACAGTCTTCCCTAACATACCTCTCATATGCACCACGGGGACTTTATTTCTATCTACAGTATGCAAAGGTTCTGATTGGGCAGGGCCAGCTCGATTAATGGAGCCTCGCGTGTTGACCAACCAGGTGGCTTTTGCTAAATGCAGCTCTCAGTGTTTGAGAGTCTCCCCACACAGTGCCTTCAGGGTGGTTTTCAGCAGTCCATTGCACCGTTCAACTTTTCCAGCAGCTGGTGCATGGTAGGGGATATGATACACTCACTCAATGCCGTGCTCTCTGGCCCAGGTGTCTACGAGGCCATTCTTGAAATGGGTCCCATTATCAGACTCAATTCTCTCTGGGGTGCCGTGTCGCCACAGGACTTGTTTTTCAAGGCCCAAGATGGTATTCCAGGCAGTGGCATGAGGCACGGGGTATGTCTCCAGCCATCCAGTACTTCCTTCTACTATGGTAAGTACGTAGCGCTTGCCCTGGCGGGTTTTGGGGAGCGTGATGTAGTCAACTTGCCAGGCTTCCCCATATCTGTACTTTGACCACCGTCCACCATACCATAGAGGCTTCACCTGCTTGGCCTGCTTGATGGCAGCACATGTCTCACAGTCATGGATGACCTGTGAGACAATGTCTTTGGTTAAGTCCACCCCTCGGTCCTGAGCCCATCTGTATGTTGCATCTCTCCCCTGGTGACCGGAGGCGTCATGGGCCCATCGAGCCAGAAATAATTCTCCTTTGTGTTGCCAATCCAGATCCACCTGAGAGACTTTAATCCTGGCAGCTCGGTCCGCCTGCTCGTTGTTGCGATGCTCCTCATTAGCCCGTTTTTTGCGTACGTGAGCGTCTACGTGACCAACCTTCACACTCAGCTTCTCTACCCGGCCAGCGATGTCCTGCCACATCTCCGCCGCCCAGATGGGTTTCCCTTGGCGCTGCCAGTTGGCCTTTTTCCATCGCTCTAGCCATCTCCACAGAGCATTGGCCACCATCTATGAGTCAGTGTAGATATAGAGTCTTGGCCACTTCTCTCGTTCAGCTATATCCAAAGCCAACTGAACGGCTTTAAGCTCTGCGAACTGACTTGACCCACCTTGTCCTTCGGTTGCTTCTGCAACTCGCCGTGTGGGACTCCATACGGCTGCCTTCCATTTTCGGTTTGTCCCTACAATGCGGCAGGAGCCATCCGTGAAGAGCGCATATCGCCTTTCATCTGCTGGTAGCTTGTCATATGGTGGGGCCTCCTCAGCCCGTGTCACCTGCTCCTCTTCTTCTTTAGAGGATAGTCCGAAACTCTCACCTTCGGGCCAATTGGTGATAATTTCCAGAATCTCAGGGCGATTAGGATTCCCTATCCGGGTTCGTTGTGTGATCAGAGCGATCCACTTACTCCATGTGGCATCGGTGGCGTGATGTGTAGCAGGAACTCTCCTCTTGAACATCCAGCCCAGCACTGGTAGTCGGGGTGCCAGGAGGAGCTGCGTTTCGGTGCCGATCACTTCTGAGGTAGCTCGAAGTCCTTCATAAGCAGCCAGGATCTCTTTCTCAGTTGGTGTATAGCTGGCTTCAGATCCTTTGTATCCCCGACTCCAGAATCCCAGCGGTCATCCTCGGGTCTCCCCAGGCACTTTCTGCCAGAGGCTCCAAGAAGGGCCATTCTTCCTGGCTGCAGTGTAGAGCACGTTCTTCACGTCCTGTCTTGTCCTTACTGGCCCAAGGGCTACCGCATGGGCAATCTCCTGTTTGATTTGTTCAAAGGCCTGTTGTTGTTTAGGGCCCCACTGGAAATCATTTTTCTTCCGTGTCACAAGGTAGAGAGGACTTACAATTTGACTGTACTCGGGGATATGCATCCTCCAAAAGCCCACAGCGCCTAGGAAAGCCTGTGTTTCCTTCTTGCTGGTTGGTGGGGACATGGCTGCTATTTTGTTAATTACCTCCGTTGGAATTAGGCGACGTCCATCTTGCCACTTCACTCCTAAGAACTGAATTTCCTGAGCAGGTCCCTTGACCTTACTTCGTTTAATGGTAAAACCAGCTCTTAGGAGGATCTGGATTATCTTCTCTCTTTTCTCGAAGACTTCCCCCGCTGTGTTCCCCCATACAATGATGTCATCAATGTACTGTAGATGTTCTGGAGCCTCGCCCTTTTCCAGTGCAGTCTGGATCAGTCCATGGCAAATGTTGGGACTGTGTTTCCACCCCTGAGGCAGTCGATTCCAGGTGTACTGCACACCTCTCCAAGTGAAAGCAAATTGTGGCCTGCACTCCGTTGCCAAAGGAATGGAGAAGAAGGCGTTGGCAATGTCAATGGTGGCATACCACTTGGCTGCCTTGGACTCCAGCTCGTACTGGAGCTCCAGCATGTCCGGCACAGCAGCACTCAGGGGTGGTGTGACTTCATTGAGTCCACGGTAATCCACCGTCAGCCTCCACTCTCCGCTGGACTTACGCACTGGCCATATAGGGCTATTAAAGGGTGAGCGAGTCTTGCTGACCACCCCCTGGGTCTCCAGTTCACGGATCATCTTATGTATGGGAGTCACAGAGTCTCGGTCGGTGCGGTATTGCCGACGGTGCACTGTTGCTGTGGCTATCGGTACCAATTGTTCTTCAACTTTCAGCAGTCCCACAGCAGAGGGGTCCTCTGAGAGGCCAGGCAAGGTGTTCAACTGTCTAATTTCCTCTGCCTCCACAGTAGCTATGCCAAACGCCCAACGAAGTCCTTTTGGGTCTTTGAAATACCCACTCCTCAGGTAATCTATGCCAAGGATACACGGGGCCTCTGGACCAGTCACGATGGGGTGTCTGTGCCATTCCTTCCCAGTCAGGCTCACTTCAGCTTCTAGTACAGTCAGTTGTTGGGATCCCCCTGTCACCCCAGAAATAGAGATGGATTCTGCCCCTATGTATCTTGATGGCATCAAAGTACATTGTGCGCCGGTGTCAACTAAAGCCTTATATCTTTGTGGCTCTGATGTGCCAGGCCACCGAATCCACACTGTCCAATAGACTCGATTGTCCCTCTCCTCTACCTGGCTAGAGGCAGGGCACCCCTAGTCCTGGTCATGGTACTCGTTGCGCTCTTCTTGTAAGTATGACCTGGAAGTTCCTTCAAGAGGATCAGACATATCATCATTCCTGGGCCGTCTGGAGTCTTGCCTACGAGAGACTGGAGCAGTATTCATCCTCAAAGAGTTCCTTGTGGTACTTGTCCCTCTTTTCAATTCACGTACCCGGGCTGCTAAGGAAGAGGTGGGTTTCCCATCCCACTTCCTCATATCTTCTCCGTGCTCTTGGAGGTAAAACCATAGATTGCCACGTGGAGTGTACCCTCTCTCCTTAGCTGGGGGACGCTGGTTCCTGATAGCAGAGACCCTTGTTTGTCCTGGCGAGGTATGGAAGATCCCTTCCTTAATTTCTTCTCTCAGCCTCTGGTGTCCTTCTTCAATCTTCTTTTCCAGGCTTCGAACATGTTCAGCCAGTTTGGTCTCCACCGATGAGATGTGGGCTCGTAATGGGGCGGTGACAGTGTCTTCATAAATCCTGAGTTTGCTGACCAATGCACCAACCTTGTCCTCTCCCTCCCTCCATTGCAGCGTTGCTAGGTAGCGGGAATACATTTCTGGCCCGAGTCGTGCAAACTTCAATCACATCTGGGATGTGCACTGTACACCATCTGGACTTTTAGGAAATCTTTCGTCCTCTGAAAAGATTATCTCCAGTACAGCCAATTCTCTCAAGCACCGGATACCTTGTTCCATCGTGTTCCACTGTCCTTGCTGTACGTGGAGGTCCTCCTTGCAAAGGTATCTCTCCCTTACACTGGACAACAGTCGCCGCCAGAGGCTGAGAGTTTCCTGCCTCCTTCCAATCCCCTGATCAATGACGACATCTCGAGACAGGGATCCCAGTTGCCTTGCTTCACTTCCATCTAGAATTGTGTCGTTAGCGGCGGCATCCCAGATTCGGAGCAGCCAGGTCAGGATGGACTCGTTCGCCTGTCGTGTGAACTCTCTCCGAAGCTCACGTAGCTCACCCAGGGATAGGGACCGAGTGATTATTTCTGGTTCTGTCTCCTCCGGTGGATGTGAAGGTCCTGCCTCTTCGTCATCATTTGCTATGCGAACTGATTTGGTCTTCGATTTCCTTTTCTGGACAGGGGCGACTGCTATTGGTTTCTGTTGTCCTTCTGGCTCCTCGATGGTTTGTGTGGGCATGGTGCCAGTTGATTTATTTCTTACTCCCTCCGACTCAGCTGTAGTTTGTGTGGACGTGGTGCCAGTTGATTTGCTCCTTCTCTCCTCCCCCTGGCAGTGCTGTACCATGTCAAGCAGTGCCCGGTAAGCAGTGGCCAGGGCCCAGCAGGTTGCTGTGAGCTGACCATCTCTGGAGCTGCCAGAGCATTTTTCCTTTACCAGTTTTATCATGCTGACAGGATCCTGCAGTTGTTCAGGGGTGAATTTCCAGATCATGGGAGGAGAAAACTTCTCCAAATACTGGCCGATGTCCTCCCACTTCCCGTGCCACTCAGCGTTATCCATTCCCAGGACAGGCGTCCAAACAGCCTCCCTAGAAGGCCCTGTTCTGACCCTAAGCATGGTGTAAACAGTACAGAGCAGACAGAGCAGCAGACAGAGCAACACTAACAATAACATTATGCCGTCCTTAGCATCAAAAGGAAAATCAATATTTTCAAAAACTGTTGTACCAGGTCTGAAGGGAAAGAAGGAGGTGAGAGGCTGGAAACCACCATTCCCCACAGTTCCCCCAAAGGGCTGGGTGCAATTTTTAATGAGGCCCCAGAGGTAGCAACCCAGACCAGGACAGGTAAACAGGACTGAATACACATTTACAATGAAACTCATTGCTTCTGAGGTTATGATGACATAAACGTAGTATACTAGTAAAGCAATTTGGATCCCTCTCCCTGGTCTTAAAAAGAGCATTAAAAACGGCAAATAGTACCCTATTTGTGGAAATATGAACATGCTCAGATAAAACACCCACGTGAATGCACCAAACAACATGTTGATCGGGGAGTTTCTGTATCCAAATACACAGATGCTTAAAATGAAATTGTGATTCTGACTTCTCTCTCTCTGCCCCAACGTTTGGGCGCCAAAAATGTGCTGGTTTAAAAGTTAACCAGCAAGGCAAAATGAACTCAATTCAAAAGAGAGATTTATAAGTCAGAATAACAATTTATTAAAATAATGCAATAAGTACAATTATACAGACAGACAATTGGTTTTAATCCACAAAACCCAAATGTACAAACCCAGCACCCTGGGGTATGAACAAAAGTGGTGTACCTTGGCCCACCCCCCGAGTCCAAAGCAAAGGGGGAGGGAATAAACCTGCTGGTGGGAGAGCTGCTGCAGTCTGGTCAGAA
>NW_020927408.1:0-358 GCF_003984885.1 Neopelma chrysocephalum
AGAAGTGGTGATTGCAGTCCAGTCGAGGGTGGTGGTCTCAGCCTGGTTGGGAGCAGCGGTGGTCTGCTGTCTTCCTCTGGGTCCCACGAGAGAGAGAGCCAAGGCTCTGAAACTCCCAGTTATATACTCTCCAGTTCAGGCGGGAGTGCTCAGTCCCTCCCTCAGAGTAGGGAATTCCATAAAAGGGCATGTGGATGCTCAGTCCCTCTTATCAGAGCGGGGAATTCCATATAAGGATATCAGAGCGGGGAATTCCATAAAAGGGTACAGGAACATCTTCCCACCTTGCAGGCCTCTACTGACAGCAGTTTTTGGGAAATGGCATGGAGGCTATAGAATACACAGTTTTGGGTTACAC
>NW_020927409.1:0-8799 GCF_003984885.1 Neopelma chrysocephalum
TTTTTATTCCTTGCAAATCCAAATTCGATAGCCTCATTTCTATATCAATTGGTGCCGTGACTCGGATAAAGACTTCTGGAAGGTAAGATTACTACCTGGGAAGGGTACCCCCGTCCCATTTTGGACGGTCTCGGGGAGCTCTTATCTTTCAACTCTTTATTCCGACCAAGAGAAAATTTATTAGAGACAAATTGGAAAAAGAAACTCTGCAGACCCCGTAATTTCGTATACGAATCCGGGTAGGGTCAGACCTAGGGACAAGGTGCTGACAAAAAGGCTTGCCCTGCAGGGGCCTGAGTCAAAATTGTGGTTTTTGCTCAGCTATTCTTAAAAACAGGAAGAAGACTGACTCAGCAGAAGCCGGATCAGAGGAATCCAGGATAGTACACCCGGTTGGGCGGGTCTCGCTCCAGCGCCGTCAGCGCTGCTAAGAGCGAGGGCTCACCCAGGAGCTGAGTGGGTGAGTATCCCCCTCCAGGGATATTGGGAGGGGTTCCTGAAGTGCAATTGTGTGAGACGTTCAATTGCGAACGAAGCGAGTGCGGACCCCCTACTAGCGCAGTTCCCGTAGAGCGCGAGCTCGAGGGTCGCGAACGGGGGGAAGCGAGTGGTTTGAGTGTGTGTGCGTTTCGATCGAAGGCACTTCAGAAGATGGGCTTGGGGAGGAGCAAGGTCTCCCCACCCATGGGTGGCAATAATGTAGAGCTGCCAGGTAAATCCCAAAAGACCAAGAAACGTTCAGGTTATAGACGCTCTCGGGAGGGGGACAGACGCCGGGATGGGATTGTAATCGATTCTCCCCCGGAGGAAAGAGAAGCTGTCAGAGCAGGCAGTCCCCAAAAAGAGGAACCGTTTGAGAGCAGAGCGGTGATTCATCAACCGCAAGAAAAGAAAGATTTCACAGAAAGCGACTTGGAGGCTAGGTCGCTTAAAGTGCCCGCAGATAGTCCATTGGGTATACTGTTGAAGAATTGGACCGAATATTCGCATACAGTGGGAAAGTCTAGAGAACGGATGGTATTCTATTGTGTGCGAATCTGGGGAGATCAAAAGTTGTGTGAAGTAGGAGAGTCCATATATTGGCCGAGATATGGTACCTTTGAGAGTTGGTTGTGCCGAGCGTTAAATCGATATGTGAGTGGCAAGAAGCCAGTGTGTGCGGAGGAGGTTAAGTATGCTTTGGTGTGGCTAGATCTTAGCATACCTGCCTACCTGTTCCCTATAAGGGAAAACAAGAAGTTAAGGAGTTGCGGTGAGATGCAGGAGAAGTGGAGGTCTCCCCCCCCTTATACTTCCATTCTTGAGAAGGAGACGGGAGAAGTGGTAGTTCCAAGTGCTCCGAGAAAATGGGACTCAGGCGTATTGAGCCATCAAAGGCGCGAGTCTAGTATATCAACCCATCTAGGGCATGGGTCCGACATTTTGTCATCCCAAGGGCAAAGTGCGGCCATTTTGTTGTCCCAAGGGCGGGAATCCGCCATTTTGTTGCCCCCCGAATCGGAGTCCGACATTTTGAAACCTCGGGTGCAGAGTTCTGCTTTGTTGTCAAAGGATGTCACGCCTGGTCAGGTCGCGAAGGTAGAAAACAAACTTTTAGGCCGAAAGTCAGATGCAATCACTGAAGTCATTGGTGTGCCTGACTCACAATCGAAGTTATTTCCCCTTAGAGAAGCTGTCTTTCCTGGCCGGCAAGGAGGTGTGGGGTTTGTGTCTGAACCTCTGAGTACAGGAGAGGTCAGAGCTTTTAAGAAAGAAATGGGAAACTTGTTGGAGGATCCCATAGGAGTGTCTGAGAAGTTTGATCAATTTTTAGGTCCAAGTCTATACACTTGGGATGAATTACAAGCTATTTTAGGTATTCTCTTTACCGTTAAGGAACGGGGAATGATTAGAACTGCCGGGATGAGGAGTTGGGACAGGACACATCAGCAGGGTCCGGCAGGAGATACGAAGTGGCCGCTTGAGAGACCAAATTGGAATAACCAAGATGCGGCTGATAGAACTAAAATGAATGATTTAAGAGCAATGATAGTTCAGGGTATAAGAGAATCGGTCCCAAGAGGACAAAATATAGACAAGGCATTTAAAGAATATCAAAGAAAAGATGAGTCAACTACAGATTGGTTAGAACGATTGCGAAAAATCTTCCATTTATATTCTGGTATGGATCCTGAAAGTGACGCAATGGGACTAGCAGTATTGAAATTAAGATTTGTGCAGGGATCTTGGGAGGACATTAGGCGTAAATTGGAGAAAAATAGAGATTGGCAGACAAAGGGGTTGGACCTTTTGTTGAGAGAAGCACAGGAGGTGTATGTGCGTAGGGATGAGGTGAAGGAAGAAGAGAAGCAGCGCCGGAGAGAGGATAGTCAGAGGAAACAAACTAGGCTTTTGGTTGCGGCATTGAAAGAGGGACAGGGAGCTACTGGCAGAAGCAGGAAGAATGAGTCATTCAAAATTGAGAAACAGAGAGACCGGAGAAGTGACAAGCAGGCAAGCTTTGATGAGGCGGTGTGTTACTATTGTGGAAGGAAAGGACATATTAAACGGAATTGTAGAAAGAGGCAACAAGACGAGCAGGTGTTCCAGGAAGACTGACGGGGTCAGGGGCTTTATTTGTTGGGGACGCGTAAGACCTGTGAGCCCTTGATAAAATTAAAAGTAGGTCCCCAACAAGAGGAATTTGAGTTTTTAGTTGATTCCGGAGCCGAAAAATCTACAGTTCAGCGTCTACCTCATGGTTGTGTAGAGTCAGTGGATAAAATTCAAGTAATTGGAGCGAAGGGAGAGCCTTTCAAGGTCCCCCTAATTAAAAATGTGGAACTGGAAGCCTCCAAGAAATACGCAATTGGAGATCTGCTATTAGTACCAGAAGCAGAATACAACCTGTTAGGAAGAGATTTGATGGTGGAATTAGGAATTAATCTTGAGGTAGTGGAGCAACAGCTGCAAGTGAAAATATATGCTCTCACTGCAGCAGATGAAGAAAAGATAAATCCAAAGGTCTGGCATACTCCTGATACCATCGGGAAACTAGATATAAAGCCTTTTGAAGTTTCGATTAAAGACCCTGAGACACCCATACGGGTGAGACAATATCCCATCCCTCATGAAGGAAAGATGGGTCTAAAGCCCACTATAGAGCGACTATTAGAGCAAGGGATATTGGAACCCTGCATGTCATCCCATAATACACCTATCCTTCCAGTAAAGAAACCTGATGGTACCTATAGATTGGTACAAGATTTAAGAGAAGTTAACAAGCGAACTCTAACTAGATTTCCTGTGGTGGCTAATCCCTATACTCTCCTCAGTCAGCTCTCTCCTGAATATCGATATTATAGTGTAATAGATCTTAAAGATGCTTTCTAGACCTGTCCCCTTGGGGAGGGGAGCAGAGACTATTTTGCCTTTGAGTGGGAAGATCCAGAGACTCATAGGAAACAGCAATTGAGGTGGACAGTGTTGCCTCAAGGTTTTACTGAATCCCCAAATTTATTTGGGCAGGCTTTGGAGCAGTTGTTGGAATCTTTTGTGCCTAGTGAAGGCACTACCTTGATACAATATGTTGATGACTTATTGGTTGCAGGCAAGGAGTCTGAGATGGTTCGAGGAGAAAGTATCAGGTTATTGAACTTCTTGGGTGAAAAGGGTTTAAAAGTGTCCAAGTCTAAATTGCAGTTTGTTGAAGAGAAGGTGAAGTACTTAGGTCATTGGCTTAGCAAAGGATGTAAAGAATTAGACCCAGAAAGGGTGAATGGCATATTGTCGTTGCCAGCACCAAAGAGTAAGAGACATATAAGACAGATTCTGAGCCTTTTGGGGTATTGCAGACAGTGGATTGAGAATTATAGTAGCAAAGCTAAATTCCTTTATGAGAAACTGACAAAGGAAGGACAGGTGAAATGGAGTGAAGAAGATGAAGTCCAGCTAGGAAGGTTGAAGGAGGATTTGATAAACGCACCAGTGTTGAGTCTTCCAGATACTAAACGGCCATTCTACTTGTTTGTCAATGTAGAGGAGAGAACGGCATACGGAGTTTTAACGCAGATGTGGGCAGGCCATCGGAAGCCCGTTGGCTATTATTCTAAGATACTAGATCCAGTAAGCAAAGGGTGGCCCACGTGCTTGCAGGCTGTCGTGGCAACCGCTTTACTGGTTGAGGAAGCTGCTAAAGTAACTTTTGGAGGCGAGTTAAAGATATATACCCCTCATGACATAAGGGGAGTGTTACATCAAAGGGCAGAGAAATGGCTGACTGATAGCAGACTTCTGAAGTATGAGACAATATTGCTCCGGTCACCTAAGTTGGAACTAGAGACAACTAATCTGCAGAATCCAGCTCAGTTTTTGTTTGGGGAACCTCAAGAGAGTCCAGTCCATGATTGTGTCCAGGTTATAAACCTCCAGACTAAGATACGGGAGGATCTTGAAGAAGAAGAATTGGCAGAGGAAGAAAAGTTGTATATTGATGGCTCGTCTAGGGTAATAGAAGGGCGAAGAAAGTCAGGGTATGCCGTGGTCGATGGTGTATCACTCCAGACCAGAGAATCAGGATCTCTGGATAGTACTTGGTCAGCTCAAGCATGTGAATTATATGCACTAGTAAGGGCTTTGAAGTTGTTGGAAGGCAAGGTTGGAACTATCTACACAGATTCTAAATATGCTTATGGAGTTGTCCATACTTTTGGTAAAATTTGGGAAGAACGTGGGTTGATGAATGTGAAAGGGAAAAGACTAGTCCATGAAACTTTAATTAAAGAAGTTCTAAAGGCTTTAAGGGGACCTGACAAGATCGCAGTGGTGCATGTGAAGGGGCATCAAAGGGGGCTTAAATCCACTATTAGAGGGAATAACTTGGCAGATGCAGAGGCGAAGAAGGCTGCACTATTGTTACTGATACCTCAGGAGGAGACAGACAGACAGGTTCCCAAGTGTTTTAGTGAGCAAGAGAAGGAAAAGTTAAAGCAAGTAGGGGCAAAGTTAGAGGGAGGCAAATGGATATTGGTAGATGGACGGGAGGTATTGCCGAAAGGGCTGGCCCATAAAGTAATGAACCGACTACACAAGAGGACGCACTGGGGTGTTCAGGCTCTGGTGGACCAGTTTGAGACAAAGTACGTGTGCGTTGGAGTATATAATATGGCAAAGAAGGTACTGGAAGGATGTCTTATTTGCAAGAAAATAAATAAAGGACAACTGAGAAAAAGAGTCCAAGGTGGAAGGGAACTTGCAAAGCGTCCATTTGAAAGAATACAGGTAGATTTCACAGAGTTACCTAAAGTGGGTCGATATCAATACCTGTTAGTGTTGGTAGATCATCTGACGCACTTTGTTGAAGCCTTTCCCACTTCAAGGTGTACTGCTAAAACAGTAGCTAAGTTGTTGTTAGAAGAAATCATTCCTAGATATGGAATAATAGTGGCAATTGATTCCGACAGGGGAACGCATTTTACTTCCAAGGTCATAAAAGACACTATGGAAATGTTTAGAATTAAGTGAAATTTACACACTCCTTGGCATCCTCAGAGCTCTGGGAGAGTTGAGAGGATGAACGGTGAAATTAAGAAGCATTTGACAAAATTAGTATTAGAAACAAAAATGAACTGGGTAAAATGCCTTCCCTTAGCCTTATTGCATATTAGGACTCAGCCAAGAACAGATACAGGAATATCTCCCTTTGAAATGCTGTATGGGATGCCATATGATTTTGGGGCCCCTCTAGACAATCCAGTGACTGAAGATGCTTTTCTTAGAGAATATATTGTTGAGTTAATGAAAAGGAGAAAAGAGCTAAGGAAAAAGGGACTAGTGACTCAGAGGCCACCATTAGACCTGTCTATTCATCAGTTTAAGCCAGGGGACCAAGTACTAATAAAGACATGGAAAGAGAATACACTAACTCCACGATGGGAGGGACCTTTCGTTGTTCTTTTAACAACAGATACGGCTGTTCGGACTGCAGAGCGGGGGTGGACACATGCCACGAGAGTAAAAGGACCTATAAAGAATTCAGAGTGGACGATCACTTCTACGCCAGGGGAATTACGGATGAAAATCCGGAAAGTGCGGCCAACAAATGAATCGTAATAGAAATACAGTAAGACCTAGTCTGAAAACTTTCTTCCAGGTACCCCGAGAATTAACCCTGCAGAAAGTAAATTTTGCTTCTTGGAACTCAGAACGGTTGCCGGAACAGACTGGTGGAGCCGGACTATATAGGATTTCTGGGACTCATACAATATTCCCGTTTTGTTGTGAGGTGGAGACAAACATATCGGAGGGCGGTTATCCCCACGGAATACCCTGTGTGAAGCACCCTGAATCTACTCATTACGGTTGAGTATTGTGTGAATGTATTGTTTATAATAAGAGGTGGTATTGTATTTCGACAAAAAGGCAGCCCTATTGTATGGCCTGTAAGAGTGGTTCTACAGAACCCCAGAGAGAGTTACTGGTCAAAACAAAAATCATTAAAATCTTGTGTGGCTGGGAGTGGTTGGTTCCCGAAATTTGGGAAGTAGACGAACAAAATTAGAACAAGGCTTTGGAAGAGTTGTGTCGTGCCAGATTTTCCTGGAAATTGTCCAAACCGAGTCGAAGACAATATATGGAATTGTTGAGACTAATTGACAAAGTCCAAAAATAAATTAAACTAAATTTTTCCTAATCAGTGGTAAGATTAAAAGTGAGCAAGGCTCCTGAAGACTATCATTGCTACCGAGAAGAAACAATAATCCTGTTGCTCCAGGCACCGGAGTAGACAAGGAAGGTAGAGTAATATTAGTGTGGAGACATATTGCTTGTATTACTTGCCACTGGAATAGAGATAACAAAATCTATGTTAAAAATGAGACAAGATTTGGCACTGACTGTCAGCATGTTAATTATGTCTGTATCTTTGGAAAATCCCCATCAACCATACGAATGGACTGTAACAAGGTCCGGGGATTCAAAAATTATACGAAAATTTATTACCACTACCAGACCACGATTTAATGTCACAGTATGTGATTTATTAATGACCAGTATACCTGATGAATGTGGACGAGGGGGAGGTAAACCTTCAACTATAGTAAACAAAGGAGCCACCTACTGGTGCCCAAGTTCAAATCCTGGAAAGCCCTATTGTAATTACCCAGGGCATTACTATTGTGGATATTGGGGCTGTGAAACGATAGCCACCGCCTGGAGACCAGAAACACCTGACAAATTCTTAAAGGTACAATGGGGTCCCTTACATTGCCAACCTCCTAAATGGGGTGCAGTAGTTTTTCCTAATGATCCCGCAACATGTGAGTTCCTACAAGTACAAATACTCAACCCCGAAGACAAGGGATGGTTGACTGGGAGAACCTGGGGAGTAAGATTAAACAGACTCTCAAGGAACCCAGGGGCATATGTAACTATACAAAAGCAACCAATTCCTCTTTATTCTCAACTTGTAGGGCCCAATAAGGAACTTACACAACTAAAGAATTCTGGTAACGATAAGGGAAAAGGAGAAATGGTCACTGCTAACCCTAATCAAAAAAGGCCACAAGCCATACCCACTTTACCCACACAATCACCCCAAGAACTGATGATGCTGCCAAAAGGGACAGACACGCTATTTAATTTGGTAGAAATGTCCTATAAAGCTTTAAATAACACTGAGCCTGAAATGACGGAGTCCTGCTGGTTATGCTATAATATGAGACCACCCTTTTATGAGGGAATAAGATTGAATTTTACTGCTAATTTTAGTAATGAAGAGAGCCCTGCCCAATGTAGATGGAATGAAAAGAAAGTAGGACTTACTATGGCACAAGTCAGTGGCACAGGAATGTGTATTGGAAATGTTTCCTTGAAAAGTGATCTTTTGTGTGGAATAAAAATGAGCAAGACACAAGAAAAGGCATATAAATGGGCAATACCGAACTACGGGGGGTGGTGGATATGCTCAAAAAGTGGTCTGACACCGTGTGTATACTTACCCATGCTTACTGAAAAGAATGAGTTTTGTGTGCAGGTAACGGTCCTACCTCGTATGTTATATCACCCCGGTGAAACCGTCTTTGAATACTGGGAAGGAAGGAAGTCCAGAGTCCAGAAGAGAGAACCAATAAGTATAACTATTGCAATGCTTTTAAGATTAGGAGCAACAGGTACTGGGATTGCTTCCCTCGTGCAACACAGTCGAGGATTCACTGCCTTAAGGGCAGCCGTTGATGAGGATTTGAATAGAATTGAAAAATCTATTTTATTTTTGGAGCACTCTCTTAATTCTCTTTCAGAAATGGTCCTTCAAAACAGACGAGGATTGGATGTGATATTTATGCAGCAAGGAGGTTTGTGTGTGGCTCTAGAAGAAGAGTGCTGTTTCTATGCTAATCATTCTGGTGTCATTAGAGAATCAATGGCTGAGTTGCGCGACGGAATAGAAAGGAGAAAAAAGGATCGAGACGTGACACAAACCTGGTTTGGTGATTGGAATATACAAATCCCCTGGATAGGTACTCTCTTCTCTACCCTTGCAGGTCCATTAATAACAATAGTTGCTGCATTAATTTTTGGTCCCTGTGTTTTAAATAAATTAATGAGTTTTGCTAAAAATAGAATAAATGCTGTCCATTTAATGACTGTCAAACAGCATTATGAGGACATGAGCGGAGGATCTTTAAGTGAAGATCAGACCACTCTAGAGGAAACGGCTGGTGATATAATCATTTCCCTTGATCAGCAAATTTATGAGGAAGTCAGAGGGGGGGAACTGTCATAAGTAATTGGCCTCATAAAATTGCAGATCAAATTAATAGT
>NW_020927410.1:0-725 GCF_003984885.1 Neopelma chrysocephalum
CTGTCATAAGTAATTGGCCTCATAAAATTGCAGATCAAATTAATAGTGGTCAATAAAGTTATGATGTTATGAATTAGCACTTTTGCTGTATTGTTCGCACACTAATTATGACTAGCACTTTTGATTTAAATTGTTTGTCTGGTTGAGAGTCATAGGATGAGTTAAGCAAGACTAACCACATGAATTGTTATGCTGCGGTTTGCTAAACACAACGCTAAACATGATTTGTCATACTGATTTTGCTGTTAGAAATGTTGTTTTAAAAAGGAATTGTTAGAAATCCAAAATGGAGGATATCAAAACGACAACGATCCTGGAGTCTGCAGGACGACCGTTGCCAGTGGAATTTTCCATCCTCATAGCCTTGGAGACTATTCCCGCCACTGGACTGATTATTAGGACCCCAGCAACAGCAGCCGCGCGAAAAGAGGAACCAATCCACCGAGTGCCCGCGAAAAGAGGAAACCAATGCCTTACTAGCCGCAAAAGAGGAACTAATCACCTATCAGCGCGCCAGCCTCCACCCAATCGATTGATGGTGTGACTTTGGTGGGAGGGGGTTTCTGGGGTATATAAACTGTTGTCAGTTGTCTATCTGTGCGCTCTGCGACGGGACACTAGGTTCCTCCAGACGCCCGGCTGCCGTTTTTCCAATTTGAGATTTCTCTAATAAATTGATTTTTATTCCTTGCAAATCCAAATTCGATAGCCTCATTTCTATATCA
>NW_020927411.1:0-642 GCF_003984885.1 Neopelma chrysocephalum
ACAGCTATGCAAAGTATGGGCCTTATAAAATAGCAGGGTTCCCCATTAATTACGTATCAGTATTCAGATACATTAGCTATTACATCATGGATATTATAGCCTTGTTACACATTCGTTCTAGGTGGTTATGACTTATTATTTGTAATAAGTTTGTGGGGCTGTACAAAAACATCCATATCGCTTGTTGGTGATGCTTACAAGCCACACATCTGAACATATTTTGCCATTAAACTCTGCTAAAACCTGCAATGGTTGAACAAATGTTTATTAATTCTTCATGGGGACTGAATATATAATACGTGACCCAAATGTCTAACTCCATGCAGACCTATAGACAAAGATAAACAAGTATGTCAGTTGTGTGGCTTGTAAGCATCACCAACAAGCGATATGGATGTTTTTGTACAGCCCCACAAACTTATTACAAATAATAAGTCATAACCACCTAGAACGAATGTGTAACAAGGCTATAATATCCATGATGTAATAGCTAATGTATCTGAATACTGATACGTAATTAATGGGGAACCCTGCTATTTTATAAGGCCCATACTTTGCATAGCTGTGTAAGTTGGCGAATGTAGATCTGCTCTATTTCTAAATAACATACCTGGCATCAATCTGATTAACTGAACAGCTATG
>NW_020927412.1:0-1099 GCF_003984885.1 Neopelma chrysocephalum
TGTTCTGCTGGGGGTCCTAGGGCAGCACACAGGAGCCCAGGTAGGGTCTGAGGAGAGCAGAGTAGAGAGGGAGGATCCCCTCCCTTGCCCTGCTGCCCCACGGCTCTGGATGCAGCCCAGGATACCATTGGCTTCTGGGCTGTCAGCGCACGTTCACTACTTCAACAGCCAGAGCCTCCAAGCTGTTCTCTCAAGGGCTCCTGTCAATCCACTCCTGGCCCAGCCTGTCTCCATGTTTGGCATTGCCCTGACCATGGCACTTGTCCTTTTGGAACTTCATGAGGTTTGCACAGACCCACCTCTCCAGCCTCTCCAGGTCCCTCTGGATGCCATCCCTGCCTCTAGAGTATCACCCACACCACTCAGCTCAGTGTCATCTACAAATGTGCTGAGGATACACTCAATCCCACTCTCCATGTCCCTGACAAAGGAGTTCAATAATCCTGGTCCCCAAACCAATCCCTGAGGAACAACACTTGTCACTCATCTCTACTTGGACATTGAGCCATTGACCACAACCCAATTCCATCAGCCCAATTCCTTAGTCCCTGAGGGTCCCAGCCAGATAAGCCATGTCTCTACAGTTTAGGGAGGAGGGTGTTGTGCAGGGTCCTCTTCTATGTTTTGAACTAGTAGATGCCCTTACTGAAGCCCTGTTGGCTGGCACCAATCAGCTCCTTCTTTTCTCAGGGTCATAGCACGGCTTCCAGCAGGATCTGCTCCATGAGCTTGCCAAGGCACAGAGGTGAGACTGCCTGGCCTCCACTTCTCATTTCTCCAGTGCTGAGACTTTTCCAATATGATGGGGAGTGCTTTAGCAACTTCTTCTGCCAGTTCCTTCAGGACCCTCACATGCATCTCATCAGGTCCCTTGGACTTGTGCACATGCAGGGTCCTTAGATGGTCTGGTCTTGAAGCTGATTGTTTTCTACAGTGGGTGGTATTTCCTTCGGCCACTCCCTGCCCTTGGATTCTGTCAATCACTGGCATGGCTGGAGCACTTGTCATTGAAATATGAAAATTTGTTGAGTATCTCCTCCTTCTCCCTGTAAGATGTTGCCAGGTCTCCCTTTTCACTCATGAGGAATTAGAGCTTCTT
>NW_020927413.1:0-331 GCF_003984885.1 Neopelma chrysocephalum
TGTTCTGCTGGGGGTCCTAGGGCAGCACACAGGAGCCCAGGTAGGGTGTCAGGAGAGCAGAGTAGAGAGGGAGGGTCCCCTCCCTTGCCCTGCTGCCCCACAGCTCTAGATGCAGCCCAGGAACGGTATAGGATCATTACTAGTTCGGCAGCAGTACCTCCAAGCTGTTCTCTACAGGCCTGCTCTCAATCTACTCCTGGCCCATCCTCTGTCTGAGTCACCAGGTCTCCCTTTTCACTCATGTGGATTTACAACTTCTTGCACCTTCCTTTGTTGTACCATGAACCTGAAGAAGGCCTTCTTGTGATTTTTCATGTCCATAGTTAAGTTC
>NW_020927414.1:0-12346 GCF_003984885.1 Neopelma chrysocephalum
AAGAAAAGAAAAGAAAAGAAAAGAAAAGAAAAGAAAAGAAAAGAAAATTTAAAATTTTAGATGAACATCTAAATTTTCATTTATATCTTTTTGAATAGACATTCATGTGTCTTACTCGATAGAAATTTAATCGTAGAATCCGTAAGCAGAGTTGAGAATTTCAAGATAGTTAAACGAAGCATTAAGACATCCGCCACAGAGTTACATTCATTTGGAATTGGAAGGGAAATGTACAATTATTGCATGGATCTGATTTGAGTCTGAGAGCATTAAACACTGCGAGTCCGCTGGAGTCTGGAGTGAGTCTCTCTCTGATCGATGATGAGCGCGGGGCGCGCCCCCCGCCCGGCCGGCACGTTGGCAGTGGGCACAGACAGGCTATTCCAAGATAATGTAGTGGAAAAGAAAAAAAAAAGCATCGATCAAAATATATTGTCGAGCAGTGGAGCCAGCACGCACCTATGAGATTTATCAAGTATTGATTTGCATGAATATTTTAGACCCGCGTCTATTAGAAAAGTTATGGGCCATCTTAAGCCGGTGAGCAATGTACATTTGCAAAGTAGTCATTTAACAAGGTGCTTTCCAGCATATCTATCATTTTCGTTTAAAGTGTAATTAATAATATCGTCTTACTTCAGCTAAACCAGGAATTTATTTCAGAAGGGCAGTGAAGACCCTATTCTGATCGTCGTTTGCTTTGCTTAAAAAAAAAAAAAAAAAAAAAAAGAAATGTCTTTTCGCTGATTATTTTTATTAGCGTCCAATAAACACAAGTTGTCTTTGTGAGTAATCTGGCAAGGTTTTCCTTTGCCTCGCCTCTGGAGTGCCATCTAGCTAAGCTGTTGTAGCAACATTCATTAAATAAATGTCAACAGACAAGGATTTATGCTGCATAATAATATTACAGCTGTAGTATAACTGGATTTATTTTAAAGCTATTCTGAGGTTGCTTTGATCTATAAAGCAGCAACGTATGTCTCTATATGTCGCAAATAGCCCTTGTGAAAGTACTTTGAGCTGTACTGTCCATCAGCATTTTTCTTGCAGCATTCTGTTTGCAGAAGCAGCACAAAGCGTGTGACTCTTGCCTTTTGGATTTAATAAAAAATATACACAAGGAAGAAAACTGCGAGGAATCTGCTGTCCTGGTGTGAGGGTTGGGCTTGGGGCGTTGGGTTTGGGGTTTTTTTGCCTGTTTTGAAATCGTCAATGCACATACATCAGGGACTATGTTTTTTAGCTGTCTCTCTGCATCCTGGAGAAACATCTTGCCATCAGGTACAAGGAAATCCGTCATTAAAAAACCTAGGAGGTAAAGAAACCTGAGGTGTATATGTTCCTGCTTTCAGCACATACTTTTAATAAGCCACTATAAATCACTTTTTGTACAGAATAAGGCATAAGTAAGAACTTTTTCTTAGATGATTTCACGTCTTGAACCTTTTAATATTTTACGATGGTCATAAGTTACAAATACAGTGTATGAAAAAATCTGTTTATTGATATAATCAGCACATCTTTAAAAAACAAACAAACTAATGTCAAAACACATTTTAAAAATCCGATTGATCATTTAGCCCTGCCAGTTCCTTAACTTCAAGAAAAGAATATTTAGTAGAATCAGAAGTATAATAATCTCATATGTTACTCCAAAGAAAAGGCATGTGGAGAGTGGCAGGCGTGTTAAATTTCTCGTTGGATTACAATCTACTCTGATATGACTGTAGTGAGTCAGGATTTTACTCCAGTTGGTAACACTGGGAGATCTGGGGAGCTGGATATGACGGGGAAAACGCTCTGGCCGCTGTCTTCCAGGGGCAGCCAGGCTTTGAACGGCATCAAATCAAGTGCTTGCGCCTTGAGGAAGAAACATCGCCCCAAGTCACCTCCTCTGGCACGAAAAGCCTGAAGTCCAGCCCAGCCGCTTCGCTCGCGGCCGGCTGATCCCGCCCGGGGTACCGACACCCCTCAACTCCACAGCTTCCCGGTCCTTCTTACACCGCTCGGGGACCAGGCTTTAGAAGTTTTCGCCCCAAATTCGGGTGTTTGATAGATATGCAAAGAAAATGGCTGGCGAAGATCTCCGGAGATTTCAGAGGGAGATCAGCAGCAGAAAGAAAAAAAGAAAAAAAGAATAACAAAAAGCCAACAGTTTCCAGAAACGGGACTTAAGTCGAAACAAGCATCCCGGCAAGTTAACAGTTTTCCCAGGAACCTATATATGTGTACATATACAGATATATATAATTCTCAAGTGGGTTTGCGGCTTTCAGCATCCTGACTTCAACTGTGCAGGCTGATGCTCAGAGCCATGGTTCAGGTCAAAGCAAGAAAAAGAAAAAAAAAAAAAAAAAGGAAAAAAAGCGCAACGCGGTGTCGAGGTGATAATCCGCCCCTGACCTTTCTTCTCAGGTTTCGTATCAAAGCTGAAGCTCCGCCACATCTCGCTGATCGATTTCATAACCAGAAGAAAAAAAAGGCAGATTGCTCCAAATATAGCGTAAAAAGTAGGAAATAGTAAGGGTTAGATCGCTCTTCCTTCACTGGAAACAGGTCCGCATGCACGCTCCCCAACAGATCCAGGACCCGGCTCTCCCTGCGGGGACACCGAGTACGCCGAGCTGGTTGGTTCAATTGCAGCTGATTATGCCCTAAAACGTACGATCAAAGTTTGACTTTCCACAAAGGCTGTGTTTGATAAGGTAATTTTTCCCTTAATATTCGGAAAAAGAAATTCAAACCTTTAGAAACAATGCTAGTCCCGAAATCCATTTTAGCAGTGAGGGGGGAAGCAAAACAGTTATTAAAGGAAAACAATACATTGGCATGCATAATACTTCATATAATATCACGTTACAGGTTCTCTTGCATAACCAGCCGTATAGCTCCCCAATCTGTTCCCGTCTGATTATTTTTCTTTCCTTCCTTTTTAATTGCCAGTGAATTATTAATCGATTACACAAACCTATCCTGTAAGTGACGGACAAGTGGAGGTGCGCTTTCCTCAGCCTCCTCAGGAGACCGAAAAGAAAGTGGCAAACCTACTTGTAAAATACAGTATGTAGAATTAAACACATATATATATAACCTCGTGTACTTTGGCCGATGATTTGCTCGGGAAATATAACGAATACAAAGAAACCGTATTCTCACAGCTCGGATTTCAGCTGGAAGAATTCTTTTCAACAATTTGCCTTCAAGTTGTTTCAAATCGAAACTCCTGCATCGAGAAGGACCAGGGGGCATCAGCACATGCTCGAGTATCGATTGTATGGAAATGAGAGTAACAATAGGAGGGGGATCTGTACGAATTAAGTGGCTAAAACAAAGGGCCCTGGAGAAACTGCTGGAGGCGGGGATCAGCAGGGTTTCCCGCTCTGCACGGAAAGCTGCGGGGGCAGCCGGGAGACTTAAAGGTTTCCCCGGCAGGAGCGCTGGCCCGAGGCACCAGAGGTCCCGGGGAAGGTCTCTTGGCCGCGGCGGGGGCCCCGAGGCTCGACCGCCCGTGAGGCGGGGGCAGCACGGCCGGAAAGCGCCGGCTGTTCCGTACATTCGCATCACTCTCGGCAGCTCTGCGGGCTGGGGGAGGAAGGGTCGAGGGGGTTCTGTTGCCCCCCTGAAAACGCCGTTCTGTGTCACCCCGGGCCCGGGGCGGTGGTGAGAGCTTTGCCGCTGCCACGGGGATGCGTTTTCTTTGGATGCGCGGCGGTGGGAGCCCCACCGACCTGATCCCGGTGCATAGCTGGGATCTTCGCAGTCCTTTCGGCTCCCTCCGGCTGCCGCACGTCGCTCCGAGTTAATCCCAAAAGTAAGTTTATTGCACGTTAAAAAAAAAAAAAAAAAAAAAAAAAAAAAAAAAAAAAAAAGAGCAGAAAATCAAGAAAAGTGTAAGTTGAAAATAAAAAGTCCGTGGAGGAAGGGGGGTGGAGCTGGAAGCCGAGGAAGGGGGCGAGAGGGGGCCGCGGTCCCGGCAGAGGTGGGCGCTCAGACGAGTCCTGTCATCTGCGACCGTAGGAAAGGGAGGGAGGCGGCGGGGAAGGTGCCCAGGGGGTAGCTGACGCCACTGGAGAAGCCCACCAAGGGGGGTGACATGTGGGGCAGGGTGAAGCCCAAGGCGCTCGCCGGCGAGTTCTCGTGGTATAAAATGGGGACCCGCACTATCCTTTGGGCGGCGTGGGAGAGGTTGGCCGCTTCCAGGTCTGCGGCCAGCTGCCGCTTCCACTTGTTGCGGCGGTTCTGGAACCAGATCTTCACCTGGGTCTCGGTGAGGTGCAGCGAGGCGGCCAGCCCGGCCCGCTCCGAGCTGCTCAGGTAGCGTTTCACGTCGAAGGTGGACTCCAGCTGGAACACCTGGCTGCGGCTGAACACCGTGCGCGTCTTCTTCTTGCGGCCGGCAGCGCGTTGCTCCGGCTCACCCGGCTCCTCGCTGCGCTCCTCCTCCTCCTCTCCGCCGCCGGGCCCGGGCCGCCCGCCCGCCGGGCCCCGCGCCGCCGCCCGCCCGCCGCCGCCCGCCCGCTCCGCCGGCTCCTCGGGTAGCTCCGGAGAGTCCCGGTCGCTGGCTGCGGAGAGAGCAGAGAGCTGTTGCGGGGATCGAGGGAAGAAGGGCATTGCATACAGCCCGCCTGCCCCGCGCCCCGCTTACCGGGAGGGGAAACAACGCGGCTGCGGGAGAGCAAGGCCGGGGAGCGGGGAGCCCGAGCAAAGGCTCCTGCCGCTGCTCTTGAGTGCTGCGATAAACTCCCAAATATTTATGAGCGTATACACACACGAGCGTGCACGCTTATGTGGAAACACAGAAACTGTATTTCAAGTGCATATACTCATCTCTGGACGTACACATATACCTGCATGTGTGTACACATATACCTTGTATATGTGCACATGTGCACACGTATATCTTGTTTGTGTGCACACATCTCAGTGTACACATGTACCTAAATGCACTCATATGTATGTATATAACACACATATACTGTTTTCAACACATAAAATGCACGTCTGTGTATACACACGTGTATATGAAGTATGTATATATTTTTGTATGTGTATGTACACATAAGAAAACACATGAACTCTTATTTATATGCACATGGATATATTTACATACATATGTATACATATATACCTACAAATATATTGTTGTGTGTAAGAAGGGCAAGAACAGCGGCGCATATGTGTGTATATAAAGAGAAGTAAGAAAGAAATTATTCAATTCACGTTATTCTGAACTTGGATAAGCCAAATGGATGGCGACAACTATTCTAATACTGGGACATATCTCCGTGGAGTTTCCAATACTGTGCATTCCATTTGCAATTTTAAAGGGGAAAAAATATTTTCTACTCTATAGAACAGAGTAAAAACGGGGGGGGAAAGTGAGGAAAAAAAGTTGTTGTTTCTGGGGTAGTTTTCTGTTTCTAGATGTACTTTTGAGATAAATTACAAATATTAATAATCCTGTCACTGTAAAAAGAAACTATTTGGATTACAAATTACTCCTCTTTTCCTTATTGAGCAATCGTGAGATCTCTGTAGGCTCGTATACGATCACAGAGATGCGCCTAGAAACAATATTTTTTTCTATCAGTAGATAGAAAATAACCACTGATGGCAGCCCATAAACTTGAGTTAATTTATCCCCCCCCAACCCAGACTTCTCCTCCAGCACCCTCTCCATTGGGATCTCCGGAGCGAGAGGCGAAAGGGCCCGAGCACAGCTAGTCCCCCAGCTTCTCAAACTCTCCACTGCACTGCTGGGGGACGGTGGTCTCAGCTTTCCGGCTTGCCGGGGAGCCAAAAACAAAAACAAAAAAAATCAACCAACCAACAAAAAAAAAAAAAAAAAACCAAAAACCAAACACCAAAATCAAGGGGGAAAAAAAAGGGCCAGACATGCATCTGAAAAAAAAAAAAGGAGAGAGAGGAGAAAGAAAAAGGGATGGGAAAAGGGGAAAGAAAAAAATTCTCCGAGCAAGCCAAGAATCCCTGTTTACACTTTGGGCAGCGGGGCGGAGGCTCCAGGTGCCTGACACACAGGGAGCATTTCCGGAGATTTGCTCTGAGCTGCCGAAAACGGGGCAGGCAGGGCCAGGGCTGCGAGGGCACCCCGTGCATCCCACCTCCGGCCTGCTGCGGGGGTCCGCGGCGGGACCCTTGCCCCGGGGGGAGCAGGAACACCCCCACCCACTCATCGCCATCCCTATCCCCAGCCGCGCCCGGCCATTAAGGGTAGGGAAAGACGGACTTACTGTCGGGGCTGGCGCAGCCCAGGAAGGCGGCGTGTGCCCGGCGGTACCAGCCGACGGCGGCGTCGCGGAGAGGGCAGCCCGGGGCGCCGATGCGCAGCGGGGAGTGCGGCCCGCAGCGCGGACCCCCGCGCCCGCCGCCGCCCGCCGCCGCCCGCCGCGCCCCGCCGCCCGCCGTGCCCTCGCTGCCCAGCAGGTCCTCGATGAAGAAGGACGAGACGCGGGCGGAGGTGGAGCCGGCGCTTTCCGTGGCTTCGTCCGGCATCGTCGGAGAGAAACTGCGGGAGGGAGGGGGTCCCGGCTCCTCCGGCGGCTGGCTCCTCGGTTCCCCGCTGCCCCGCGGCCGCCTCTCGCCTCTGCCTAGCCCCGTGGATGCTCTCCTGGTATAAAAGGTTTTTTTTCCGGAGTAATCATTTCAGATCGCGGTTTGCCATCATTTCCTGCAAGCTAGGAGGGGAGGGGGGAGGGGGAGGAGGGGAAGGGAACGGGGAAGGAAAAAAAAAAAAAGGCAGCCCGGCAACCCATCGGAGGCGCCAGATTCTGCGCGAAAACGCTAATAACGAAATAAAAATGTCATGCGAGTTAAACGGCGGGCAGGAGTGGGGGATCCTGCGGTGGGCGGAGCGCCGCGCCGAGTGGGAATCTGCGCGGGGGAAGCGGCGGGCGCTGCCGGGTGTGTGCGTGTGTCTGTGTGTGTGTCTGTGTGTGCGTGTCTCTGTGTGTCTGTGCGTGTGTTTCTACGTGTGTGTGTGTGTCCGTGTGTGTGTCCGTGTGTGTGTCCGTATGTGTGTGTGCACCTCCCCCGGGCCGCCGCTCACGAGCTCCTTATTTAGGTCAATTAGGGAGCAAATCCCGGCGCGGGGGGGGCCCCGGCACACGGGGTGGGGGAGTTGGCCGCTACACGTCCTGGCGCTGCCATTGGCTGCCGAGGGCTCAGCGGGCAGCCCAGGCGGCCAATGGGAGCCACGGGCACCGCAGTTTATATTAATATCATTAATAATAATGACCCCCCGCCCGCCCCCCCGCCGGGCGCTTTCATGTCGCGGCGACCGCGATGGACGGAGGAGATGCGCCCTCCGCCGCCCGGAGAGCCGGCACCGGCCCCACGGGCCCGGAGCGGTGAGGTTGCCCTCAGCCCGGAGTCCCCCGAATGAGGCGTTTGAGTCGGTTTTGGGGTGAGCGGCAGAGGCGCGACTGCCCCCCATGAGCGGGCAGTGTCCTGCCGGTGGAGAGTAGGGAAGGCAGGAGGACTCTCCTCTAAGGTGTCTCCTGAGGCCAGGTCGGTTTACCTTTATATATGTGTATGTACATACACAGGCATATTTTTATATACGTACTTATGATGTCTGTGTAGTTTATTTAGAGAGACAATCAGCCCCGCTCATAGGAGAAGGAGTAGTTCAGGACACCCCGTCTCCCGCCGTCGCGGACGAGGAGGCACCGGCGATGCTCTACCCGCTCCAGGACCCAGCCCGTGGCTCTTGGCGTTACCCTCCTGCAGCCTAACTTTTTTATTATTATTCTCACTGCAATCCCATTTCACGGGAAGCCGTAAAGGCATGGTCCCCCTGCCCCTTTTTTCTGACCCTTTTTTCCCCCCTCTTTCCGAGCCCGTCTCGAGACAGGGACTACCAGCAACCCCACTAAACTCCCCCTCACTGCGGCGCGCCGGAGCAGGAAGGTTATTCTCTGCCTTTTCCCTTGGGTTCAGGCGAGTTAGGTTAGTAGAGGGATGAGCCGGTCCAAAATTCACGTCGGAGACCCATGGAGGTTTGGGTGAGTACACAGATGCCCCTGCGATGCTCATCTGCAGGTCAACCGCCTCCTCCTGCTCTGCTCTGCTCTGCCAGAGGATCCCTCCTTGTTCCCCTTTGCGGTACTCCTGGACAAGTACCCTTTTCCCAAGCCCCGCCTCCCCCTCCCGCTGTGGAAAGGGGGCACCGGTTGTTGCCCAGCGAGAAAGTCCGGCGAGGCCTGGGAGCAGCCAGGAGCGGAACCGGCCTCCCCGGCACGGAGCAGTCACGCTCCCTTTCACGGAGTGGCAATGGGGACCTTTGAGGTTAGGGCCTATTTTTGAAAGAACAAAAAAATAAGAAGAACGGATATGGGGAATAATTCCACTTCCAAAGACTCCAGAAAGATGCAAACAGCCGGAGCTCTGAAATGGGCTCTGGAAAAGCAGGAACAGATGGCGGCACGTTCAGCTTTCTGTTTTACCTGGACAGAGACCGAAGGCAGTCTAATGTGTTGTAAACGGGCGACAGAGCGCTTGTCACTTGTTGCACACAAGTGACGTTAACAAACATGACTTTTATTCTCTGTGCATCTTGATGCACGTTCCTAGATAGGAAATATGAGTTTGACGGATAGTTCTTATGCATCCATAAACCATCAGCTCTGTTTGACTGGCAGACTCAGAAAATATGTGTCTGCTTTCCGAAATAAGGAGAAAAATGTGGACCCTGATTGCTTCTATATATAAAGTGTGCCTACAGTGTGATCATGCAACTTATGCAATATTATTGGCTTTCCATTTAGAATAGTTTAATAAAATTACTAAGAGTAAATTTGCTCTTCCTTTCTCCCCCTCCATATTTCTTTAGGATAACATATAACCGTTTGGTATGCAATAATGCTGAAACTATGTTTGTGAAAATCATGTATACTCAGACATATTCCTGAAACAAACACAAGATCAGGACGAGTATAATTTTGTACCTACAAATACAACACTTGTACATACGTGTTCGTGTGTATGGGGGATTTTTTTAAGCTAGCAGTTATGTTTACACACTTTTTGCATTGCTATAGTGACATTACTAACGTTTCGTGCTTAATATTCTTAGTGCTTATTATGATGATGTAAAAAAAAAAGGGTGTGTGCTCTCTGGATGTCTCCTTCAGCCACCCATCAGGGCTCTGTATATGGAGCAAAAAAAGCACCCAGTGACGGTATTCTAGTAATTTAATGTTAGAAAGACACCCTGGACCCCTGCCGTAAAGCCTTTCAGTGTCACTTGCTCGGGGGTAACGGGTGCGGGGGGGACCCCTGTGACAAGGGCATTGCCATCACCCCGGCTACCTCTCCCGTGTCTCCTGCGGGGCTCAGCGTGGCCGCGGCGAGGTGGAACCTTTCCTTCCCCTACTGCCTTCCCTCCCACGGCCATCTCTTTGCGGCTCGGTAAATCTTTGTGGGTTTTGCAGGCAGCGGAGTGGAGAGGCTTCCCCTGGGCAGCTGCTGATGTCACCCGTGGGTCAGTAGGAATTTCACCGTGTTTTCGGCAGAGGTGTCTTTGAGACCCGGTTTAGACTACAGGTGGTGGGGCCACTTATTTTTCCTAGCTTTGGCTCTGTTTCTTTCCCAGGTACATGTTTTTCTCCGTGGCTTTGGAGACCCCCGGGTTCGGTGGAGCTCCGCGAGGTGCGGGACGACTGCGGCCTGTGGTCCCGGCCCTGCTGCCCGTGGGGTCTCTTCGGCTGAGCAGTCCTGACTCCCAGTCCGTGCCCATCACCAGCGTGGGATGATCGCCGGCGTGGAATGCTCGTGGGATATTCCCCCGTCACAATTTCAGACGGATCCTGAGCCTCTGGCAGGATTTGGTCGGCAACCGGCTGCCGCGCAGACGGCAGGGAGAAGTGGGGATTTGGGGCTGGGCTCCTTAGGGAATCAGCAGACGGAGGGCTATATTTGGGGCTGAAAAAGCGTGTGTGAGTGTGACAAGAGCCTCCAGTGAGTCACAGTGCTGGCAGGCCGACCACTGCTGCCGCTGTCCTGCCACCTCCCGCATGGAGAGGAGCGGGCTTCCTGCAATGTGAATGCAATTACCCTGCTGGTGTTTGATGTCTCCCCTTGCTCTCCCTTCACTAGCACTGCCTCAGATGTGTCGTAAAATAGAAGTGGAATGAAAGACAGGCTTTATCGCTCGCACCCTAACCTCTGCACTTCTTTGCTTTTAAGGCCCGCGGTGCTTTCGGATCCCGGATCTTTGTGGCAGACGATTGACCCCCAGCGCTGCGGGCAGAGGTGGCTTTGGGCAGGGGCATCCATGCTTCTTTCTCCGTGCCAAAAAAGCGGCGCTGAACAGACCGCTCAGTTCCTGTCGCCTTCCTAAGAGATCAGACGGCAGTGCTGGGAGGAAGGGAATTTTTGGCCAATATCTGCCTCTGGTTGATGTTAAGATATACGTACATACATATATGCGTTTGTGTGTGTGTACTTCTAAACAAAAATACTGTTTCAGCCAGGTTCTCCTTAAATATAAAAAATAAAACAAATAGAGAAGGTGTTAGCATCTTCAGTAAACTGTCGGGAGCCATCAAAACGCAAAAAGCAGTTCCCAGAAAGCAGCGTGTTTTTCTCGGGTCCAAAGCCCCTTTAGAGGAGCAGAGGTGGTGGTGGGATGGTTGGACAACTACTTTAAAAAAACCCAAAACAATGAAACAATAAAACAAAAACCCAACAAAATAATAAACAAACAAACAAACATACAAACCCCACAAAATAAAGATCAACCAGAAGATTGCACCCCCTCCCAAACCTCTGTGTAACATCTACCTTTCCCTCCGCCTTCTTCTTCCTGGAGGCGGGGGCCCGCTCAGCCCCCCGAGGGAGTCCCCCAGACTCCCCCGCCGAGTCACCCCTAGTCCCTGTGGAGTTCGCCACGTCTCTGCTCCGGCTCTGCCGCCCTCAAAAAGTGGCGGGTGTGGAGCAGGACCCGGGGGTGGGGGGTTATGCCCCGCTGAGGCTCCTGGGGACAAGCCGAGGGGGGGTTTCGGAGGGGTCTCCCCGGTAGCCTCCCTGCCCGGGTGAAGGTCCTGTGCGCACCTCACGGGGATACCCCATTTCGGGTGGCCTTTCCGG
This sequence comes from Neopelma chrysocephalum, assembly GCF_003984885.1. Taxonomy (NCBI): domain Eukaryota; kingdom Metazoa; phylum Chordata; class Aves; order Passeriformes; family Pipridae; genus Neopelma; species Neopelma chrysocephalum. Next base: position 11,110 of record NW_020927414.1, read on the forward strand.
CAGGGAACCCGCAAAGGTCAAGGACAACATAGTGGGAAACTCTTTTTCTTGCAGGTAGAGAACCCTAAAGCCCTTCAAATGTGAGTTAAATAACACTGAAGAGCGGTAACACTTTGTGGATTCCTTTCTGAATTTACAGTAAATTTTAAGGGGTCCCTGAAGGTGGGGAAACAGAGAAACTTTTATTTTTGATTTTTTTTTCCCAGTGTACTATCTTTATAAACCAAATCCAACCGAATTCTTCACCACCAGTGATACTGGAAGAGAACTTTTCCCCTTTCAAGGACGCCGCACAACCCATGCTGTGTCCCATGAATGTATTCATTATTCACAGATAGTCACTAAGTGCTTTGGATGGAAACTTCCAGCCCGTGGTACGTCCTGACTGTCCGCGATGCCTATTTATTGCTCGTTAGAGATGCCATACAACAGGGAGCATGAATCGCATCACTTATGAGCTGGTTTCTTGCTAAGTGAAGGCTATTTTAACCCATGACAAATTATCGAACCGGGGAATATCTTTGGGCAAGTGAATATATTAACTAAGAAAACAGCTCGAGAATGATTTTGGGGAATACCTATTACCATGTGTTAAAATTCCAGGGCCCTTTCAGAAATATTTAGTTGTTTGACTGGAGATGGGTAGAGAGGGAGAAAATAAATCATCATCAAATTATATGATATCTTAAAAAAAAAACCAAAACAAAACAGGAGTCCCTACTGAAATGAGCTAACAATTATAATACAATCCAGTTTTAAAGTGACTTTTCCAGAGAGGTCTTTGGCATTGATTTCCTTATACACCTTTTTTTTTTTCTTTTAATGTACAGTGAGAGAATGCATGGTTTTATTGGTACTGGTTAGGGTCAGCCACAGGAGAATTATGGAGGTCATGTGAAATAGGTGCCAATAAAGCTTTTATTATTGTTATACAGACAAAAGAGCATTATGGAAAGAGATCCTTACCAGACCTAACCATGGATATTTTGTTCTGTTAACAATCATGTTGGAAAATACAGAGACATTGTAAAAAAAAAAAAAAAAAAAAGACTTTTCAAAGCTTTTCATAACATTAATCTATTATCTGTAAGACTTTTGGAACTATTTCCCTCCAGAAAATTAAGGTTTCCTGAAATGAAACACTGCACTCAACTCATTATTTTGCCTAAATCAAAACACTTAGGGAACTAAAAAAAAAAAATTACACTGTCACAACAGAATATAACTGTCACAATTT
>NW_020927415.1:0-12354 GCF_003984885.1 Neopelma chrysocephalum
AAGAAAAGAAAAGAAAAGAAAAGAAAAGAAAAGAAAAGAAAAGAAAATTTAAAATTTTAGATGAACATCTAAATTTTCATTTATATCTTTTTGAATAGACATTCATGTGTCTTACTCGATAGAAATTTAATCGTAGAATCCGTAAGCAGAGTTGAGAATTTCAAGATAGTTAAACGAAGCATTAAGACATCCGCCACAGAGTTACATTCATTTGGAATTGGAAGGGAAATGTACAATTATTGCATGGATCTGATTTGAGTCTGAGAGCATTAAACACTGCGAGTCCGCTGGAGTCTGGAGTGAGTCTCTCTCTGATCGATGATGAGCGCGGGGCGCGCCCCCCGCCCGGCCGGCACGTTGGCAGTGGGCACAGACAGGCTATTCCAAGATAATGTAGTGGAAAAGAAAAAAAAAAGCATCGATCAAAATATATTGTCGAGCAGTGGAGCCAGCACGCACCTATGAGATTTATCAAGTATTGATTTGCATGAATATTTTAGACCCGCGTCTATTAGAAAAGTTATGGGCCATCTTAAGCCGGTGAGCAATGTACATTTGCAAAGTAGTCATTTAACAAGGTGCTTTCCAGCATATCTATCATTTTCGTTTAAAGTGTAATTAATAATATCGTCTTACTTCAGCTAAACCAGGAATTTATTTCAGAAGGGCAGTGAAGACCCTATTCTGATCGTCGTTTGCTTTGCTTAAAAAAAAAAAAAAAAAAAAAAAGAAATGTCTTTTCGCTGATTATTTTTATTAGCGTCCAATAAACACAAGTTGTCTTTGTGAGTAATCTGGCAAGGTTTTCCTTTGCCTCGCCTCTGGAGTGCCATCTAGCTAAGCTGTTGTAGCAACATTCATTAAATAAATGTCAACAGACAAGGATTTATGCTGCATAATAATATTACAGCTGTAGTATAACTGGATTTATTTTAAAGCTATTCTGAGGTTGCTTTGATCTATAAAGCAGCAACGTATGTCTCTATATGTCGCAAATAGCCCTTGTGAAAGTACTTTGAGCTGTACTGTCCATCAGCATTTTTCTTGCAGCATTCTGTTTGCAGAAGCAGCACAAAGCGTGTGACTCTTGCCTTTTGGATTTAATAAAAAATATACACAAGGAAGAAAACTGCGAGGAATCTGCTGTCCTGGTGTGAGGGTTGGGCTTGGGGCGTTGGGTTTGGGGTTTTTTTGCCTGTTTTGAAATCGTCAATGCACATACATCAGGGACTATGTTTTTTAGCTGTCTCTCTGCATCCTGGAGAAACATCTTGCCATCAGGTACAAGGAAATCCGTCATTAAAAAACCTAGGAGGTAAAGAAACCTGAGGTGTATATGTTCCTGCTTTCAGCACATACTTTTAATAAGCCACTATAAATCACTTTTTGTACAGAATAAGGCATAAGTAAGAACTTTTTCTTAGATGATTTCACGTCTTGAACCTTTTAATATTTTACGATGGTCATAAGTTACAAATACAGTGTATGAAAAAATCTGTTTATTGATATAATCAGCACATCTTTAAAAAACAAACAAACTAATGTCAAAACACATTTTAAAAATCCGATTGATCATTTAGCCCTGCCAGTTCCTTAACTTCAAGAAAAGAATATTTAGTAGAATCAGAAGTATAATAATCTCATATGTTACTCCAAAGAAAAGGCATGTGGAGAGTGGCAGGCGTGTTAAATTTCTCGTTGGATTACAATCTACTCTGATATGACTGTAGTGAGTCAGGATTTTACTCCAGTTGGTAACACTGGGAGATCTGGGGAGCTGGATATGACGGGGAAAACGCTCTGGCCGCTGTCTTCCAGGGGCAGCCAGGCTTTGAACGGCATCAAATCAAGTGCTTGCGCCTTGAGGAAGAAACATCGCCCCAAGTCACCTCCTCTGGCACGAAAAGCCTGAAGTCCAGCCCAGCCGCTTCGCTCGCGGCCGGCTGATCCCGCCCGGGGTACCGACACCCCTCAACTCCACAGCTTCCCGGTCCTTCTTACACCGCTCGGGGACCAGGCTTTAGAAGTTTTCGCCCCAAATTCGGGTGTTTGATAGATATGCAAAGAAAATGGCTGGCGAAGATCTCCGGAGATTTCAGAGGGAGATCAGCAGCAGAAAGAAAAAAAGAAAAAAAGAATAACAAAAAGCCAACAGTTTCCAGAAACGGGACTTAAGTCGAAACAAGCATCCCGGCAAGTTAACAGTTTTCCCAGGAACCTATATATGTGTACATATACAGATATATATAATTCTCAAGTGGGTTTGCGGCTTTCAGCATCCTGACTTCAACTGTGCAGGCTGATGCTCAGAGCCATGGTTCAGGTCAAAGCAAGAAAAAGGAAAAAAAAAAAAAAAAGGAAAAAAAGCGCAACGCGGTGTCGAGGTGATAATCCGCCCCTGACCTTTCTTCTCAGGTTTCGTATCAAAGCTGAAGCTCCGCCACATCTCGCTGATCGATTTCATAACCAGAAGAAAAAAAAGGCAGATTGCTCCAAATATAGCGTAAAAAGTAGGAAATAGTAAGGGTTAGATCGCTCTTCCTTCACTGGAAACAGGTCCGCATGCACGCTCCCCAACAGATCCAGGACCCGGCTCTCCCTGCGGGGACACCGAGTACGCCGAGCTGGTTGGTTCAATTGCAGCTGATTATGCCCTAAAACGTACGATCAAAGTTTGACTTTCCACAAAGGCTGTGTTTGATAAGGTAATTTTTCCCTTAATATTCGGAAAAAGAAATTCAAACCTTTAGAAACAATGCTAGTCCCGAAATCCATTTTAGCAGTGAGGGGGGAAGCAAAACAGTTATTAAAGGAAAACAATACATTGGCATGCATAATACTTCATATAATATCACGTTACAGGTTCTCTTGCATAACCAGCCGTATAGCTCCCCAATCTGTTCCCGTCTGATTATTTTTCTTTCCTTCCTTTTTAATTGCCAGTGAATTATTAATCGATTACACAAACCTATCCTGTAAGTGACGGACAAGTGGAGGTGCGCTTTCCTCAGCCTCCTCAGGAGACCGAAAAGAAAGTGGCAAACCTACTTGTAAAATACAGTATGTAGAATTAAACACATATATATATAACCTCGTGTACTTTGGCCGATGATTTGCTCGGGAAATATAACGAATACAAAGAAACCGTATTCTCACAGCTCGGATTTCAGCTGGAAGAATTCTTTTCAACAATTTGCCTTCAAGTTGTTTCAAATCGAAACTCCTGCATCGAGAAGGACCAGGGGGCATCAGCACATGCTCGAGTATCGATTGTATGGAAATGAGAGTAACAATAGGAGGGGGATCTGTACGAATTAAGTGGCTAAAACAAAGGGCCCTGGAGAAACTGCTGGAGGCGGGGATCAGCAGGGTTTCCCGCTCTGCACGGAAAGCTGCGGGGGCAGCCGGGAGACTTAAAGGTTTCCCCGGCAGGAGCGCTGGCCCGAGGCACCAGAGGTCCCGGGGAAGGTCTCTTGGCCGCGGCGGGGGCCCCGAGGCTCGACCGCCCGTGAGGCGGGGGCAGCACGGCCGGAAAGCGCCGGCTGTTCCGTACATTCGCATCACTCTCGGCAGCTCTGCGGGCTGGGGGAGGAAGGGTCGAGGGGGTTCTGTTGCCCCCCTGAAAACGCCGTTCTGTGTCACCCCGGGCCCGGGGCGGTGGTGAGAGCTTTGCCGCTGCCACGGGGATGCGTTTTCTTTGGATGCGCGGCGGTGGGAGCCCCACCGACCTGATCCCGGTGCATAGCTGGGATCTTCGCAGTCCTTTCGGCTCCCTCCGGCTGCCGCACGTCGCTCCGAGTTAATCCCAAAAGTAAGTTTATTGCACGTTAAAAAAAAAAAAAAAAAAAAAAAAAAAAAAAAAAAAAAAAAAAAAAAAGAGCAGAAAATCAAGAAAAGTGTAAGTTGAAAATAAAAAGTCCGTGGAGGAAGGGGGGTGGAGCTGGAAGCCGAGGAAGGGGGCGAGAGGGGGCCGCGGTCCCGGCAGAGGTGGGCGCTCAGACGAGTCCTGTCATCTGCGACCGTAGGAAAGGGAGGGAGGCGGCGGGGAAGGTGCCCAGGGGGTAGCTGACGCCACTGGAGAAGCCCACCAAGGGGGGTGACATGTGGGGCAGGGTGAAGCCCAAGGCGCTCGCCGGCGAGTTCTCGTGGTATAAAATGGGGACCCGCACTATCCTTTGGGCGGCGTGGGAGAGGTTGGCCGCTTCCAGGTCTGCGGCCAGCTGCCGCTTCCACTTGTTGCGGCGGTTCTGGAACCAGATCTTCACCTGGGTCTCGGTGAGGTGCAGCGAGGCGGCCAGCCCGGCCCGCTCCGAGCTGCTCAGGTAGCGTTTCACGTCGAAGGTGGACTCCAGCTGGAACACCTGGCTGCGGCTGAACACCGTGCGCGTCTTCTTCTTGCGGCCGGCAGCGCGTTGCTCCGGCTCACCCGGCTCCTCGCTGCGCTCCTCCTCCTCCTCTCCGCCGCCGGGCCCGGGCCGCCCGCCCGCCGGGCCCCGCGCCGCCGCCCGCCCGCCGCCGCCCGCCCGCTCCGCCGGCTCCTCGGGTAGCTCCGGAGAGTCCCGGTCGCTGGCTGCGGAGAGAGCAGAGAGCTGTTGCGGGGATCGAGGGAAGAAGGGCATTGCATACAGCCCGCCTGCCCCGCGCCCCGCTTACCGGGAGGGGAAACAACGCGGCTGCGGGAGAGCAAGGCCGGGGAGCGGGGAGCCCGAGCAAAGGCTCCTGCCGCTGCTCTTGAGTGCTGCGATAAACTCCCAAATATTTATGAGCGTATACACACACGAGCGTGCACGCTTATGTGGAAACACAGAAACTGTATTTCAAGTGCATATACTCATCTCTGGACGTACACATATACCTGCATGTGTGTACACATATACCTTGTATATGTGCACATGTGCACACGTATATCTTGTTTGTGTGCACACATCTCAGTGTACACATGTACCTAAATGCACTCATATGTATGTATATAACACACATATACTGTTTTCAACACATAAAATGCACGTCTGTGTATACACACGTGTATATGAAGTATGTATATATTTTTGTATGTGTATGTACACATAAGAAAACACATGAACTCTTATTTATATGCACATGGATATATTTACATACATATGTATACATATATACCTACAAATATATTGTTGTGTGTAAGAAGGGCAAGAACAGCGGCGCATATGTGTGTATATAAAGAGAAGTAAGAAAGAAATTATTCAATTCACGTTATTCTGAACTTGGATAAGCCAAATGGATGGCGACAACTATTCTAATACTGGGACATATCTCCGTGGAGTTTCCAATACTGTGCATTCCATTTGCAATTTTAAAGGGGAAAAAATATTTTCTACTCTATAGAACAGAGTAAAAACGGGGGGGGAAAGTGAGGAAAAAAAGTTGTTGTTTCTGGGGTAGTTTTCTGTTTCTAGATGTACTTTTGAGATAAATTACAAATATTAATAATCCTGTCACTGTAAAAAGAAACTATTTGGATTACAAATTACTCCTCTTTTCCTTATTGAGCAATCGTGAGATCTCTGTAGGCTCGTATACGATCACAGAGATGCGCCTAGAAACAATATTTTTTTCTATCAGTAGATAGAAAATAACCACTGATGGCAGCCCATAAACTTGAGTTAATTTATCCCCCCCAACCCAGACTTCTCCTCCAGCACCCTCTCCATTGGGATCTCCGGAGCGAGAGGCGAAAGGGCCCGAGCACAGCTAGTCCCCCAGCTTCTCAAACTCTCCACTGCACTGCTGGGGGACGGTGGTCTCAGCTTTCCGGCTTGCCGGGGAGCCAAAAACAAAAACAAAAAAAATCAACCAACCAACAAAAAAAAAAAAAAAAAACCAAAAACCAAACACCAAAATCAAGGGGGAAAAAAAAGGGCCAGACATGCATCTGAAAAAAAAAAAAGGAGAGAGAGGAGAAAGAAAAAGGGATGGGAAAAGGGGAAAGAAAAAAATTCTCCGAGCAAGCCAAGAATCCCTGTTTACACTTTGGGCAGCGGGGCGGAGGCTCCAGGTGCCTGACACACAGGGAGCATTTCCGGAGATTTGCTCTGAGCTGCCGAAAACGGGGCAGGCAGGGCCAGGGCTGCGAGGGCACCCCGTGCATCCCACCTCCGGCCTGCTGCGGGGGTCCGCGGCGGGACCCTTGCCCCGGGGGGAGCAGGAACACCCCCACCCACTCATCGCCATCCCTATCCCCAGCCGCGCCCGGCCATTAAGGGTAGGGAAAGACGGACTTACTGTCGGGGCTGGCGCAGCCCAGGAAGGCGGCGTGTGCCCGGCGGTACCAGCCGACGGCGGCGTCGCGGAGAGGGCAGCCCGGGGCGCCGATGCGCAGCGGGGAGTGCGGCCCGCAGCGCGGACCCCCGCGCCCGCCGCCGCCCGCCGCCGCCCGCCGCGCCCCGCCGCCCGCCGTGCCCTCGCTGCCCAGCAGGTCCTCGATGAAGAAGGACGAGACGCGGGCGGAGGTGGAGCCGGCGCTTTCCGTGGCTTCGTCCGGCATCGTCGGAGAGAAACTGCGGGAGGGAGGGGGTCCCGGCTCCTCCGGCGGCTGGCTCCTCGGTTCCCCGCTGCCCCGCGGCCGCCTCTCGCCTCTGCCTAGCCCCGTGGATGCTCTCCTGGTATAAAAGGTTTTTTTTCCGGAGTAATCATTTCAGATCGCGGTTTGCCATCATTTCCTGCAAGCTAGGAGGGGAGGGGGGAGGGGGAGGAGGGGAAGGGAACGGGGAAGGAAAAAAAAAAAAAGGCAGCCCGGCAACCCATCGGAGGCGCCAGATTCTGCGCGAAAACGCTAATAACGAAATAAAAATGTCATGCGAGTTAAACGGCGGGCAGGAGTGGGGGATCCTGCGGTGGGCGGAGCGCCGCGCCGAGTGGGAATCTGCGCGGGGGAAGCGGCGGGCGCTGCCGGGTGTGTGCGTGTGTCTGTGTGTGTGTGTCTGTGTGTGCGTGTCTCTGTGTGTCTGTGCGTGTGTTTCTACGTGTGTGTGTGTGTGTCCGTGTGTGTGTCCGTGTGTGTGTCCGTATGTGTGTGTGCACCTCCCCCGGGCCGCCGCTCACGAGCTCCTTATTTAGGTCAATTAGGGAGCAAATCCCGGCGCGGGGGGGCCCCGGCACACGGGGTGGGGGAGTTGGCCGCTACACGTCCTGGCGCTGCCATTGGCTGCCGAGGGCTCAGCGGGCAGCCCAGGCGGCCAATGGGAGCCACGGGCACCGCAGTTTATATTAATATCATTAATAATAATGACCCCCCGCCCGCCCCCCGCCGGGCGCTTTCATGTCGCGGCGACCGCGATGGACGGAGGAGATGCGCCCTCCGCCGCCCGGAGAGCCGGCACCGGCCCCACGGGCCCGGAGCGGTGAGGTTGCCCTCAGCCCGGAGTCCCCCGAATGAGGCGTTTGAGTCGGTTTTGGGGTGAGCGGCAGAGGCGCGACTGCCCCCCATGAGCGGGCAGTGTCCTGCCGGTGGAGAGTAGGGAAGGCAGGAGGACTCTCCTCTAAGGTGTCTCCTGAGGCCAGGTCGGTTTACCTTTATATATGTGTATGTACATACACAGGCATATTTTTATATACGTACTTATGATGTCTGTGTAGTTTATTTAGAGAGACAATCAGCCCCGCTCATAGGAGAAGGAGTAGTTCAGGACACCCCGTCTCCCGCCGTCGCGGACGAGGAGGCACCGGCGATGCTCTACCCGCTCCAGGACCCAGCCCGTGGCTCTTGGCGTTACCCTCCTGCAGCCTAACTTTTTTATTATTATTCTCACTGCAATCCCATTTCACGGGAAGCCGTAAAGGCATGGTCCCCCTGCCCCTTTTTTCTGACCCTTTTTTCCCCCCTCTTTCCGAGCCCGTCTCGAGACAGGGACTACCAGCAACCCCACTAAACTCCCCCTCACTGCGGCGCGCCGGAGCAGGAAGGTTATTCTCTGCCTTTTCCCTTGGGTTCAGGCGAGTTAGGTTAGTAGAGGGATGAGCCGGTCCAAAATTCACGTCGGAGACCCATGGAGGTTTGGGTGAGTACACAGATGCCCCTGCGATGCTCATCTGCAGGTCAACCGCCTCCTCCTGCTCTGCTCTGCTCTGCCAGAGGATCCCTCCTTGTTCCCCTTTGCGGTACTCCTGGACAAGTACCCTTTTCCCAAGCCCCGCCTCCCCCTCCCGCTGTGGAAAGGGGGCACCGGTTGTTGCCCAGCGAGAAAGTCCGGCGAGGCCTGGGAGCAGCCAGGAGCGGAACCGGCCTCCCCGGCACGGAGCAGTCACGCTCCCTTTCACGGAGTGGCAATGGGGACCTTTGAGGTTAGGGCCTATTTTTGAAAGAACAAAAAAATAAGAAGAACGGATATGGGGAATAATTCCACTTCCAAAGACTCCAGAAAGATGCAAACAGCCGGAGCTCTGAAATGGGCTCTGGAAAAGCAGGAACAGATGGCGGCACGTTCAGCTTTCTGTTTTACCTGGACAGAGACCGAAGGCAGTCTAATGTGTTGTAAACGGGCGACAGAGCGCTTGTCACTTGTTGCACACAAGTGACGTTAACAAACATGACTTTTATTCTCTGTGCATCTTGATGCACGTTCCTAGATAGGAAATATGAGTTTGACGGATAGTTCTTATGCATCCATAAACCATCAGCTCTGTTTGACTGGCAGACTCAGAAAATATGTGTCTGCTTTCCGAAATAAGGAGAAAAATGTGGACCCTGATTGCTTCTATATATAAAGTGTGCCTACAGTGTGATCATGCAACTTATGCAATATTATTGGCTTTCCATTTAGAATAGTTTAATAAAATTACTAAGAGTAAATTTGCTCTTCCTTTCTCCCCCTCCATATTTCTTTAGGATAACATATAACCGTTTGGTATGCAATAATGCTGAAACTATGTTTGTGAAAATCATGTATACTCAGACATATTCCTGAAACAAACACAAGATCAGGACGAGTATAATTTTGTACCTACAAATACAACACTTGTACATACGTGTTCGTGTGTATGGGGGATTTTTTTAAGCTAGCAGTTATGTTTACACACTTTTTGCATTGCTATAGTGACATTACTAACGTTTCGTGCTTAATATTCTTAGTGCTTATTATGATGATGTAAAAAAAAAAAGGGTGTGTGCTCTCTGGATGTCTCCTTCAGCCACCCATCAGGGCTCTGTATATGGAGCAAAAAAAGCACCCAGTGACGGTATTCTAGTAATTTAATGTTAGAAAGACACCCTGGACCCCTGCCGTAAAGCCTTTCAGTGTCACTTGCTCGGGGGTAACGGGTGCGGGGGGGACCCCTGTGACAAGGGCATTGCCATCACCCCGGCTACCTCTCCCGTGTCTCCTGCGGGGCTCAGCGTGGCCGCGGCGAGGTGGAACCTTTCCTTCCCCTACTGCCTTCCCTCCCACGGCCATCTCTTTGCGGCTCGGTAAATCTTTGTGGGTTTTGCAGGCAGCGGAGTGGAGAGGCTTCCCCTGGGCAGCTGCTGATGTCACCCGTGGGTCAGTAGGAATTTCACCGTGTTTTCGGCAGAGGTGTCTTTGAGACCCGGTTTAGACTACAGGTGGTGGGGCCACTTATTTTTCCTAGCTTTGGCTCTGTTTCTTTCCCAGGTACATGTTTTTCTCCGTGGCTTTGGAGACCCCCGGGTTCGGTGGAGCTCCGCGAGGTGCGGGACGACTGCGGCCTGTGGTCCCGGCCCTGCTGCCCGTGGGGTCTCTTCGGCTGAGCAGTCCTGACTCCCAGTCCGTGCCCATCACCAGCGTGGGATGATCGCCGGCGTGGAATGCTCGTGGGATATTCCCCCGTCACAATTTCAGACGGATCCTGAGCCTCTGGCAGGATTTGGTCGGCAACCGGCTGCCGCGCAGACGGCAGGGAGAAGTGGGGATTTGGGGCTGGGCTCCTTAGGGAATCAGCAGACGGAGGGCTATATTTGGGGCTGAAAAAGCGTGTGTGAGTGTGACAAGAGCCTCCAGTGAGTCACAGTGCTGGCAGGCCGACCACTGCTGCCGCTGTCCTGCCACCTCCCGCATGGAGAGGAGCGGGCTTCCTGCAATGTGAATGCAATTACCCTGCTGGTGTTTGATGTCTCCCCTTGCTCTCCCTTCACTAGCACTGCCTCAGATGTGTCGTAAAATAGAAGTGGAATGAAAGACAGGCTTTATCGCTCGCACCCTAACCTCTGCACTTCTTTGCTTTTAAGGCCCGCGGTGCTTTCGGATCCCGGATCTTTGTGGCAGACGATTGACCCCCAGCGCTGCGGGCAGAGGTGGCTTTGGGCAGGGGCATCCATGCTTCTTTCTCCGTGCCAAAAAAGCGGCGCTGAACAGACCGCTCAGTTCCTGTCGCCTTCCTAAGAGATCAGACGGCAGTGCTGGGAGGAAGGGAATTTTTGGCCAATATCTGCCTCTGGTTGATGTTAAGATATACGTACATACATATATGCGTTTGTGTGTGTGTACTTCTAAACAAAAATACTGTTTCAGCCAGGTTCTCCTTAAATATAAAAAATAAAACAAATAGAGAAGGTGTTAGCATCTTCAGTAAACTGTCGGGAGCCATCAAAACGCAAAAAGCAGTTCCCAGAAAGCAGCGTGTTTTTCTCGGGTCCAAAGCCCCTTTAGAGGAGCAGAGGTGGTGGTGGGATGGTTGGACAACTACTTTAAAAAAACCCAAAACAATGAAACAATAAAACAAAAACCCAACAAAATAATAAACAAACAAACAAACATACAAACCCCACAAAATAAAGATCAACCAGAAGATTGCACCCCCTCCCAAACCTCTGTGTAACATCTACCTTTCCCTCCGCCTTCTTCTTCCTGGAGGCGGGGGCCCGCTCAGCCCCCCGAGGGAGTCCCCCAGACTCCCCCGCCGAGTCACCCCTAGTCCCTGTGGAGTTCGCCACGTCTCTGCTCCGGCTCTGCCGCCCTCAAAAAGTGGCGGGTGTGGAGCAGGACCCGGGGGTGGGGGGTTATGCCCCGCTGAGGCTCCTGGGGACAAGCCGAGGGGGGGTTTCGGAGGGGTCTCCCCGGTAGCCTCCCTGCCCGGGTGAAGGTCCTGTGCGCACCTCACGGGGATACCCCATTTCGGGTGGCCTTTCCGGCAGGGAACCCGCAAAGGTCAAGGACAACATAGTGGGAAACTCTTTTTCTTGCAGGTAGAGAACCCTAAAGCCCTTCAAATGTGAGTTAAATAACACTGAAGAGCGGTAACACTTTGTGGATTCCTTTCTGAATTTACAGTAAATTTTAAGGGGTCCCTGAAGGTGGGGAAACAGAGAAACTTTTATTTTTGATTTTTTTTTCCCAGTGTACTATCTTTATAAACCAAATCCAACCGAATTCTTCACCACCAGTGATACTGGAAGAGAACTTTTCCCCTTTCAAGGACGCCGCACAACCCATGCTGTGTCCCATGAATGTATTCATTATTCACAGATAGTCACTAAGTGCTTTGGATGGAAACTTCCAGCCCGTGGTACGTCCTGACTGTCCGCGATGCCTATTTATTGCTCGTTAGAGATGCCATACAACAGGGAGCATGAATCGCATCACTTATGAGCTGGTTTCTTGCTAAGTGAAGGCTATTTTAACCCATGACAAATTATCGAACCGGGGAATATCTTTGGGCAAGTGAATATATTAACTAAGAAAACAGCTCGAGAATGATTTTGGGGAATACCTATTACCATGTGTTAAAATTCCAGGGCCCTTTCAGAAATATTTAGTTGTTTGACTGGAGATGGGTAGAGAGGGAGAAAATAAATCATCATCAAATTATATGATATCTTAAAAAAAAACCAAAACAAAACAGGAGTCCCTACTGAAATGAGCTAACAATTATAATACAATCCAGTTTTAAAGTGACTTTTCCAGAGAGGTCTTTGGCATTGATTTCCTTATACACCTTTTTTTTTTTCTTTTAATGTACAGTGAGAGAATGCATGGTTTTATTGGTACTGGTTAGGGTCAGCCACAGGAGAATTATGGAGGTCATGTGAAATAGGTGCCAATAAAGCTTTTATTATTGTTATACAGACAAAAGAGCATTATGGAAAGAGATCCTTACCAGACCTAACCATGGATATTTTGTTCTGTTAACAATCATGTTGGAAAATACAGAGACATTGTAAAAAAAAAAAAAAAAAAAAGACTTTTCAAAGCTTTTCATAACATTAATCTATTATCTGTAAGACTTTTGGAACTATTTCCCTCCAGAAAATTAAGGTTTCCTGAAATGAAACACTGCACTCAACTCATTATTTTGCCTAAATCAAAACACTTAGGGAACTAAAAAAAAAAATTACACTGTCACAACAGAATATAACTGTCACAATTT
>NW_020927416.1:0-4086 GCF_003984885.1 Neopelma chrysocephalum
GCTGGCGATGCTGAAGGCCGGCGGCGCGGCCGGGGCCGGCGGGGGGGGCTCGGCGGCCGCTCCCGAGCTGCACCATGGCGAGGACAGCCGAGCAGAGACGAAACGCTCTGAGCCGAGCCGAGCCGAGCCGAGCCGCAGGACTGGCGGCGGCTGCGGGAGGGCGGCAGCAAGAGCCGGGGCGGAGGGAAGGAGGAGGAGGGGTCCGAGCGGCGGAGGGAGGGGATGGAGCTAGAGGGAGCCAAAGGACTGAGGACGGGGGGAGCGGTGCAGCGGAGGGAGAGAGGGAGAGAGAGAGGAGGTGGCAGAGAAGAGAAGGAAAAGAAGTAGGGGCTAGAGGGGAGCGCGGAGAAAGTGAGGGGCGGGGGGCACACCGAGGTGCCCCGAAAGGGTGCCCTGGACAGGCGGGGCGGGGCAGGGCTGGCTGCTCTCCTGCCCAGGCCCTTCACTGTAAGTGGGCGGAGAGAAGGAAGAGCCAGATCCAGGAGAGCCCACGGGAAAGGCAAAGAGGAGATGGGATGGCAGGACAAACATCTCTGGATTGAAGGAGAAGGATGTAGGCAGAAAACTGGAAATGAGAACAAGGGAATGAGGCGGAGCGTGGCGAGGAAAAGCAGTGATAGCAGTGAGAGAGGACAGGAGGGAAAGAGGAAGCTGGGAGCCGTGAACCCCTTTCCTGCGTTTGTAAGGCACGCGGCAGGACCCCAGGCAGTCTGCTGAGGGCATGTGCTGCAGATTGTCCATGCCCCTGTCCAGGAATTGGGTGGACTGTGGAAGAGTCACTTTCCCGTCCTCCTTTCACCTGCAGACCCTCGGATTGAATGCGCAGGGTTCCCCTGGAGAGAAAGGGATCCCTTTTCCTCCCGAGGAGCCCCGTGGTGTCAGACCACCCCGAAATCCACACATAACCTCCACACACCCCACGCCGTCACCCCACCCCCTCCCCGCGGGTCAGCAGAGCTCTTCTGTAACTTTCAAGTGAGAAAGTGCTGACCGGGTGCGCGGGTGTGTGTGAGTACTCCAAGGTATGCCTCTGGGGGACGGAGAAGCGTTCCCCTGAGCTGTGGAACTTGGAGAAGGATCGATGTGTTTCTGTATTATCTTGAGAACTTTTACTCCCCACCACCTCCCAGCACTGCAAAGTTTTATAACGAGTTTGCACTACTCGAGGCAGGACGTCCAGCGATTTTAGAGCCACCATCAGCTGTGGATCGCAGGGAAACCTCTCCCTCCCTGTGACCCTGTGTAAAGCCAGGGAAATGCTTCTAACCAGCTTTTAAGAGGGTTTTTAGTCCGAATCTCGAGGTTTCCACCACGAAAACTGCTGAGGGTAAGCGAGAAGCCCTTGAAAAAGAGTTGGCAATAGAAGTGTTGACAGCCTTTTAAATATTGTGATGCCAGAGATTCCATGAGCTAAAATCAGGGCATCTTAAGGCTTTGGACTACTTTAAATTTTAACGCACTGGTACTTGAGAGAAAGGGTTTCAGCTCTTTTTCATGAAATTTGTTTCACTTTATAAATTCACTCAGATTTTAATGGAGCCGTCTGCTGGAGAGCTGTACATTTTCCACCAGGAAAAAAAAATCCTTCTTCCATCAACACTGTTGTTGGCCAAATGCCCAAAATTGTTGCATTTGTCTTGCAGTCTCCTGTAGAAACTGGTGGTTTTAACGGAGCAAAATATCCATTTAAGGCACAGTGATATACCGAGGAATGGGCCAGGGTTTAGAGACACGAAATGCGAAGAAGCAGTTGAAAATACAACTTAGGAAATTGTGAGTGAGGTGGTAAAATTAGGAGCATGGGAGTCTTGGACACCAGGATGGGTCGGTCTTTGCTTCTGCACTTCTGTCTCGGCCTCCCTTCCCTCTGTCTGTGAGTGAGACACTTTCCAGGTGCTCACATATGTTCTTGCTGCAAACCATTTCCCTTTTAGTCCCGAAAAAATAATCCATCTTAAAAAGCCAATGCCTTGACTCAGTGTGTTTTCCTGGAAGGCATTTTCTTGGGGGGGAAAAAAAAAAAAAAAGGAAAATTTGAGGAAGACAGAAATTAAGACGGAAAATTAAGAAGGAGACATAAGTTTTATCATCCAGGTTTTTTTCACCGCACCCCACTCCACGCCCCGAGAAGTCCAAGCCCAGCCCCGGGAGACCCTGCCCGGTAACATCCCACCGTGAAAAGTTTGTCATCCTTTCCCAGCCCCATTTGGCCGGCTTTTCAAAACTGATTTTTTTTCCCTGACAAACTCCGTGCAGTGAGGGAGAACGCTACAATGCCTGATCTCCTCAGCCACTGGGGCAAGTTGGAATCAATTCACTGGCCACAAGAGGACGGGGGAGCCTCCGAGGTCCTCCCTGCAACGAGTCCACACTGGGCCAGATCCACACTGGGCTCCTCATGCCCTCTGCTAGGGTCACCCTTATCTTCAGGGGGAAGTAAAGACCAACAGGTAGAGTGTATCCTGCAAAACCCCAACAACCACCTGCAAAGTGCCCTCCTACGGAGGGAGCGGGGCTGCCGCGGGAGGGGGCAGCGAAACCCCGCAGGCCAGCTCCAGGCCCCTAGCATCCCACTCTGAGCCCCGGCCCGCCCGCATTTGACCCAAAGATGATGTGAAGAACGGTGTCCGCCGGGGCGACGGGGCAAGAGTCTTTGCCAAAATTCAGCGGCTTTTTCCTGCGCATGGTTCCCGGGACGCGTGGAGCATCCCGGGGAAGACATTCGGCTGAGACCAGCCGTGGCTTTGTCCTTAACCTTAACCTTCGCTTTCTGCGAGGATTAGCTGCCAGGGTTGAGCCAGCAACGGGGATCTGGTTGCCAGAGAGAGGGTCCCACGCTGTTCATCCTCCGCAGCACCGCTCTGCACTGTCGCAATTCACTCCCAGGCTCCGAAAGGTGTCGATTGTATGCAACAATTTTTCTTATAGTAGGTAGAGATTTTCCGACACTGGTACGCGTTAAGCCCGTGCTTCATTTGTACTTTATTTGTGAGGAATCTCGTTGTCTGGGACGCGTGAGGATACACAGAGGCCGGTACCGCAAAGGTGCAGGGCAGGAAGAGCGAGTCTTTTCCTTTTACCTGGGAAAGCTTTTTACCAGAAATCACCCGACACACGCATCTATATTTCCATTTCGGCTCAGAGTACAAAAAGTCTCATATTCTAAACCTGATTGAAATGAAATCTGATTAGATGTTACAGAAACGCCGAAGAGTCTGGTTTCGCTTGGTTTACAGAATCGGGCTTGTTTTATCCCCCGATGTACTCGAGGGTAAAATAGGCCCTCCCTGGTTTTCACATCCCCTTGCAAATAAGACCCTGGCAATTGCAGACATAGCAACAGTGGTCTTTAAGCCGTGTCCGATGCTTTTCACGGGACACAGAGCGGGCGAGTGGGTCCAGAATAGAAGCGCTGTCTGAAGAGGTCATTAAAATCACCGGGCAAGTTTGGGTATCTTGGCTCTGCCGGTCTCCAAATAAAACTCACTTTGGCGGTTCAGCAGTGGCTGGATATGAATCGCCGGTCGCTGTTGCTGTTTCCCCTCTCCACGCCGGGCCCCCGACGCCACCACCCTGGAGCAAGCAGTGGTCCGGGGCAGCGGGGATATCTCTCGCCTGAGCCGGGCATCCCGGGGAGGGAGAGGAGGAGAGAGGGGAGGGAAGGGAAACGGTTTCACTAGCTGGAAGGCAACTCTCCCTGGAGTTCCACAGGAAAGGAGCTACACGCGTCACACAAAAACAGGTTTTTTGGGGAGCTGAGCGTGCTCAGCCAACAACCCAAGAGGTGTCGGGACACAGGCGGATGGGGCCATGTCCCAGGACCTCGGGACAGAGGTCCTTTTTCGAAACCCTGTGTTTCCCCCTGAGGTCAGTTCAGAGTCCTCAGCTAAATCGGCTTCCTCCAGACGCTGCCCTTGATACGAGAAGTGTGCAGAAAAATCCTAGATTTTCTGAATAAAGCTAGTTCAGTAGACTGGAATTGCTGAAGAGGCAAGGGAAAGGCAAGGGAAGGCAAGGCGAAGAGAGGAGAGGAGAAGAGAAGAGAAGAGAAGAGAAGAGAAGAGAAGAGAAGAGAAGAGAAGAGAA
>NW_020927417.1:0-4085 GCF_003984885.1 Neopelma chrysocephalum
GCTGGCGATGCTGAAGGCCGGCGGCGCGGCCGGGGCCGGCGGGGGGGCTCGGCGGCCGCTCCCGAGCTGCACCATGGCGAGGACAGCCGAGCAGAGACGAAACGCTCTGAGCCGAGCCGAGCCGAGCCGAGCCGCAGGACTGGCGGCGGCTGCGGGAGGGCGGCAGCAAGAGCCGGGGCGGAGGGAAGGAGGAGGAGGGGTCCGAGCGGCGGAGGGAGGGGATGGAGCTAGAGGGAGCCAAAGGACTGAGGACGGGGGGAGCGGTGCAGCGGAGGGAGAGAGGGAGAGAGAGAGGAGGTGGCAGAGAAGAGAAGGAAAAGAAGTAGGGGCTAGAGGGGAGCGCGGAGAAAGTGAGGGGCGGGGGGCACACCGAGGTGCCCCGAAAGGGTGCCCTGGACAGGCGGGGCGGGGCAGGGCTGGCTGCTCTCCTGCCCAGGCCCTTCACTGTAAGTGGGCGGAGAGAAGGAAGAGCCAGATCCAGGAGAGCCCACGGGAAAGGCAAAGAGGAGATGGGATGGCAGGACAAACATCTCTGGATTGAAGGAGAAGGATGTAGGCAGAAAACTGGAAATGAGAACAAGGGAATGAGGCGGAGCGTGGCGAGGAAAAGCAGTGATAGCAGTGAGAGAGGACAGGAGGGAAAGAGGAAGCTGGGAGCCGTGAACCCCTTTCCTGCGTTTGTAAGGCACGCGGCAGGACCCCAGGCAGTCTGCTGAGGGCATGTGCTGCAGATTGTCCATGCCCCTGTCCAGGAATTGGGTGGACTGTGGAAGAGTCACTTTCCCGTCCTCCTTTCACCTGCAGACCCTCGGATTGAATGCGCAGGGTTCCCCTGGAGAGAAAGGGATCCCTTTTCCTCCCGAGGAGCCCCGTGGTGTCAGACCACCCCGAAATCCACACATAACCTCCACACACCCCACGCCGTCACCCCACCCCCTCCCCGCGGGTCAGCAGAGCTCTTCTGTAACTTTCAAGTGAGAAAGTGCTGACCGGGTGCGCGGGTGTGTGTGAGTACTCCAAGGTATGCCTCTGGGGGACGGAGAAGCGTTCCCCTGAGCTGTGGAACTTGGAGAAGGATCGATGTGTTTCTGTATTATCTTGAGAACTTTTACTCCCCACCACCTCCCAGCACTGCAAAGTTTTATAACGAGTTTGCACTACTCGAGGCAGGACGTCCAGCGATTTTAGAGCCACCATCAGCTGTGGATCGCAGGGAAACCTCTCCCTCCCTGTGACCCTGTGTAAAGCCAGGGAAATGCTTCTAACCAGCTTTTAAGAGGGTTTTTAGTCCGAATCTCGAGGTTTCCACCACGAAAACTGCTGAGGGTAAGCGAGAAGCCCTTGAAAAAGAGTTGGCAATAGAAGTGTTGACAGCCTTTTAAATATTGTGATGCCAGAGATTCCATGAGCTAAAATCAGGGCATCTTAAGGCTTTGGACTACTTTAAATTTTAACGCACTGGTACTTGAGAGAAAGGGTTTCAGCTCTTTTTCATGAAATTTGTTTCACTTTATAAATTCACTCAGATTTTAATGGAGCCGTCTGCTGGAGAGCTGTACATTTTCCACCAGGAAAAAAAAATCCTTCTTCCATCAACACTGTTGTTGGCCAAATGCCCAAAATTGTTGCATTTGTCTTGCAGTCTCCTGTAGAAACTGGTGGTTTTAACGGAGCAAAATATCCATTTAAGGCACAGTGATATACCGAGGAATGGGCCAGGGTTTAGAGACACGAAATGCGAAGAAGCAGTTGAAAATACAACTTAGGAAATTGTGAGTGAGGTGGTAAAATTAGGAGCATGGGAGTCTTGGACACCAGGATGGGTCGGTCTTTGCTTCTGCACTTCTGTCTCGGCCTCCCTTCCCTCTGTCTGTGAGTGAGACACTTTCCAGGTGCTCACATATGTTCTTGCTGCAAACCATTTCCCTTTTAGTCCCGAAAAAATAATCCATCTTAAAAAGCCAATGCCTTGACTCAGTGTGTTTTCCTGGAAGGCATTTTCTTGGGGGGGAAAAAAAAAAAAAAAGGAAAATTTGAGGAAGACAGAAATTAAGACGGAAAATTAAGAAGGAGACATAAGTTTTATCATCCAGGTTTTTTTCACCGCACCCCACTCCACGCCCCGAGAAGTCCAAGCCCAGCCCCGGGAGACCCTGCCCGGTAACATCCCACCGTGAAAAGTTTGTCATCCTTTCCCAGCCCCATTTGGCCGGCTTTTCAAAACTGATTTTTTTTCCCTGACAAACTCCGTGCAGTGAGGGAGAACGCTACAATGCCTGATCTCCTCAGCCACTGGGGCAAGTTGGAATCAATTCACTGGCCACAAGAGGACGGGGGAGCCTCCGAGGTCCTCCCTGCAACGAGTCCACACTGGGCCAGATCCACACTGGGCTCCTCATGCCCTCTGCTAGGGTCACCCTTATCTTCAGGGGGAAGTAAAGACCAACAGGTAGAGTGTATCCTGCAAAACCCCAACAACCACCTGCAAAGTGCCCTCCTACGGAGGGAGCGGGGCTGCCGCGGGAGGGGGCAGCGAAACCCCGCAGGCCAGCTCCAGGCCCCTAGCATCCCACTCTGAGCCCCGGCCCGCCCGCATTTGACCCAAAGATGATGTGAAGAACGGTGTCCGCCGGGGCGACGGGGCAAGAGTCTTTGCCAAAATTCAGCGGCTTTTTCCTGCGCATGGTTCCCGGGACGCGTGGAGCATCCCGGGGAAGACATTCGGCTGAGACCAGCCGTGGCTTTGTCCTTAACCTTAACCTTCGCTTTCTGCGAGGATTAGCTGCCAGGGTTGAGCCAGCAACGGGGATCTGGTTGCCAGAGAGAGGGTCCCACGCTGTTCATCCTCCGCAGCACCGCTCTGCACTGTCGCAATTCACTCCCAGGCTCCGAAAGGTGTCGATTGTATGCAACAATTTTTCTTATAGTAGGTAGAGATTTTCCGACACTGGTACGCGTTAAGCCCGTGCTTCATTTGTACTTTATTTGTGAGGAATCTCGTTGTCTGGGACGCGTGAGGATACACAGAGGCCGGTACCGCAAAGGTGCAGGGCAGGAAGAGCGAGTCTTTTCCTTTTACCTGGGAAAGCTTTTTACCAGAAATCACCCGACACACGCATCTATATTTCCATTTCGGCTCAGAGTACAAAAAGTCTCATATTCTAAACCTGATTGAAATGAAATCTGATTAGATGTTACAGAAACGCCGAAGAGTCTGGTTTCGCTTGGTTTACAGAATCGGGCTTGTTTTATCCCCCGATGTACTCGAGGGTAAAATAGGCCCTCCCTGGTTTTCACATCCCCTTGCAAATAAGACCCTGGCAATTGCAGACATAGCAACAGTGGTCTTTAAGCCGTGTCCGATGCTTTTCACGGGACACAGAGCGGGCGAGTGGGTCCAGAATAGAAGCGCTGTCTGAAGAGGTCATTAAAATCACCGGGCAAGTTTGGGTATCTTGGCTCTGCCGGTCTCCAAATAAAACTCACTTTGGCGGTTCAGCAGTGGCTGGATATGAATCGCCGGTCGCTGTTGCTGTTTCCCCTCTCCACGCCGGGCCCCCGACGCCACCACCCTGGAGCAAGCAGTGGTCCGGGGCAGCGGGGATATCTCTCGCCTGAGCCGGGCATCCCGGGGAGGGAGAGGAGGAGAGAGGGGAGGGAAGGGAAACGGTTTCACTAGCTGGAAGGCAACTCTCCCTGGAGTTCCACAGGAAAGGAGCTACACGCGTCACACAAAAACAGGTTTTTTGGGGAGCTGAGCGTGCTCAGCCAACAACCCAAGAGGTGTCGGGACACAGGCGGATGGGGCCATGTCCCAGGACCTCGGGACAGAGGTCCTTTTTCGAAACCCTGTGTTTCCCCCTGAGGTCAGTTCAGAGTCCTCAGCTAAATCGGCTTCCTCCAGACGCTGCCCTTGATACGAGAAGTGTGCAGAAAAATCCTAGATTTTCTGAATAAAGCTAGTTCAGTAGACTGGAATTGCTGAAGAGGCAAGGGAAAGGCAAGGGAAGGCAAGGCGAAGAGAGGAGAGGAGAAGAGAAGAGAAGAGAAGAGAAGAGAAGAGAAGAGAAGAGAAGAGAAGAGAA
>NW_020927418.1:0-5548 GCF_003984885.1 Neopelma chrysocephalum
TACTTATTGCATTATTTTAATAAATTGTTATTCTGACTTATAAATCTCTCTTTTGAATTGAGTTCATTTTGCCTTGCTGGTTAACTTTTAAACCAGCACATTTTTGGCGCCCAAACGTTGGGGCAGAGAGAGAGAAGTCAGAATCACAATTTCATTTTAAGCATCTGTGTATTTGGATACAGAAACTCCCCGATCAACATGTTGTTTGGTGCATTCACGTGGGTGTTTTATCTGAGCATGTTCATATTTCCACAAATGGGGAACTATTTGCCTATTTTAATGCTCTCTTTAAGACCAGGGAGAGGGATCCAAATTGCTTTACTAGTATACTATGTTTATGTCATCATAACCTCAGAAGCAATGAGTTTCATTGTAAATGTGTATTCAGTCCTGTTTACCTGTCCTGGTTTAGGTTGCTACCTCTGGGGCCTCATTAAAAATTGCACCCAGCCCTTTGGGGGAACAGTGGGGAATGGTGGTTTCCAGCCTCTCACCTCCTTCTTTCCCTTCAGACCTGGTAAAACAGTTTTTGAAAATACTGATTTTCCTTTTGATGCTAAGGACGGCATAATGTTATTGTGAGTGTTGCTCTGTCTGCTGCTCTGTCTGCTCTGTACTGTTTACACCATGCTTAGGGTCAGAACAGGGCCTTCTAGGGAGGCTGTTTGGACGCCTGTCCTGGGAATGGATAACGCTGAGTGGCACGGGAAGTGGGAGGACATCGGCCAGTATTTGGAGAAGTTTTCTCCTCCCATGATCTGGAAATTCACCCCTGAACAACTGCAGGATCCTGTCAGCATGATAAAACTGGTAAAGGAAAAATGCTTTGGCAGCTCCAGAGATGGTCAGCTCACAGCAACCTGCTGGGCCCTGGCCACTGCTTACCGGGCACTGCTTGACATGGTACAGCACTGCCAGGGGGAGGAGAGAAGGAGCAAATCAACTGGCACCACGTCCACACAAACTACAGCTGAGTCGGAGGGAGTAAGAAATAAATCAACTGGCACCATGCCCACACAAACCATCGAGGAGCCAGAAGGACAACAGAAACCAATAGCAGTCGCCCCTGTCCAGAAAAGGAAATCGAAGACTAAATCAGTCCGCATAGCAAATGATGACGAAGAGGCAGGACCTTCACATCCACCAGAGGAGACAGAACCAGAAATAATCACTCGGTCCCTATCCCTGGGTGAGCTACGTGAGCTTCGGAGAGAGTTCACACGACAGGCGAACGAGTCCATCCTGACCTGGCTGCTCCGAATCTGGGATGCCGCCGCTAACGACACAATTCTAGATGGAAGTGAAGCAAGACAACTGGGATCCCTGTCTCGAGATGTCGTCATTGATCAGGGGATTGGAAGGAGGCAGGAAACTCTCAGCCTCTGGCGGCGACTGTTGTCCAGTGTAAGGGAGAGATACCTTTGCAAGGAGGACCTCCACGTACAGCAAGGACAGTGGAACACGATGGAACAAGGTATCCGGTGCTTGAGAGAATTGGCTGTACTGGAGATAATCTTTTCAGAGGATGAAAGATTTCCTAAAAGTCCAGATGGTGTACAGTGCACATCCCAGATGTGGTTGAAGTTTGCACGACTCGGGCCAGAAATGTATTCCCGCTACCTAGCAACGCTGCAATGGAGGGAGGGAGAGGACAAGGTTGGTGCATTGGTCAGCAAACTCAGGATTTATGAAGACACTGTCACCGCCCCATTACGAGCCCATGTCTCATCGGTGGAAACCAAACTGGCTGAGCATGTTCGAAGCCTGGAAGAGAAGATTGAAGAAGGACACCAGAGGCTAAGAGAAGAAATGAAGGAAGGGATCTTCCACATCTCGCCAGGACAAACTAAAGTCTCTGCTATCAGGAGCCAGCGTCCCCCAGCTAAGGAGAGAGGGTACACTCCACGTGGCAATCTATGGTTTTACCTCCAAGAGCACGGAGAAGATATGAAGAAGTGGGATGGGAAACCCACCTCTTCCTTAGCAGCCCGGGTACGTGAATTGAAAAGAGGGACAAGTACCACAAGGAACCCTTCGAGGATGAATGCTGCTCCAGTCTCTCGTAGGCAAGACTCCAGACGGCCCAGGAATGATGATATGTCTGATCCTCTTGAAGGGACCTCCAGGTCATACTTACAAGAAGAGCGCAACGAGTACCATGACCAGGACTAGGGGTGCCCTGCCTCTAGCCAGGTAGAGGAGAGGGACAATCGAGTCTATTGGACAGTGTGGATTCGGTGGCCTGGCACATCAGAGCCACAAAGATATAAGGCTTTAGTTGACACCGGCGCACAATGTACTTTGATGCCATCAAGATACATAGGGGCAGAATCCATCTTTATTTCTGGGGTGACAGGGGGATCCCAACAGCTGACTGTACTGGAAGCTGAAGTGAGCCTGACTGGGAAGGAATGGCACAGACACCCCATCGTGACTGGTCCAGAGGCCCCGTGTATCCTTGGCATAGATTACCTGAGGAGTGGGTATTTCAAAGACCCAAAAGGACTTCGTTGGGCATTTGGCATAGCTACTGTGGAGGCAGAGGAAATTAGACAGTTGAACACCTTGCCTGGCCTCTCAGAGGACCCCTCTGCTGTGGGACTGCTGAAGGTTGAAGAACAGTTGGTACCGATAGCCACAGCAACCGTGCACCGTCGGCAATATCGCACCGACCGAGACTCTGTGACTCCCATACATAAGATGATCCGTGAACTGGAGACCCAGGGGGTGGTCAGCAAGACTCGCTCACCCTTTAATAGCCCTATATGGCCAGTGCGTAAGTCCAGCGGAGAGTGGAGGCTGACGGTGGATTACCGTGGACTCAATGAAGTCACACCACCCCTGAGTGCTGCTGTGCCGGACATGCTGGAGCTCCAGTATGAGCTGTAGTCCAAGGCAGCCAAGTGGTATGCCACCATTGACATTGCCAACGCCTTCTTCTCCATTCCTTTGGCAGCGGAGTGCAGGCCACAATTTGCTTTCACTTGGAGAGGTGTGCAGTACACCTGGAATCGACTGCCTCAGGGGTGGAAACACAGTCCCAGCATTTGCCATGGACTGATCCAGACTGCACTGGAAAAGGGCGAGGCTCCAGAACATCTACAGTACATTGATGACATCATTGTATGGGGGAACACAGCGGGGGAAGTCTTCGAGAAAGGAGAGAAGATAATCCAGATCCTCCTAAGAGCTGGTTTTGCCATTAAACGAAGTAAGGTCAAGGGACCTGCTCAGGAAATTCAGTTCTTAGGAGTGAAGTGGCAAGATGGACGTCGCCTAATTCCAACGGAGGTAATTAACAAAATAGCAGCCATGTCCCCACCAACCAGCAAGAAGGAAACACAGGCTTTCCTAGGCGCTGTGGGCTTTTGGAGGATGCATATCCCCGAGTACAGTCAAATTGTAAGCCCTCTCTACCTTGTGACACGGAAGAAAAATGATTTCCAGTGGGGCCCTGAACAACAACAGGCCTTTGAACAAATCAAACAGGAGATTGCCCATGCGGTAGCCCTTGGGCCAGTAAGGACAGGACAGGACGTGAAGAACGTGCTCTACACTGCAGCCGGGAAGAATGGCCCTTCTTGGAGCCTCTGGCAGAAGGTGCCTGGGGAGACCCGAGGACGATCGCTGGGATTCTGGAGTCGGGGATACAAAGGATCTGAAGCCAGCTATACACCAACTGAGAAAGAGATCCTGGCTGCTTATGAAGGACTTCGAGCTGCCTCAGAAGTGATCGGCACTGAAGCGCAGCTCCTCCTGGCACCCCGACTACCAGTGCTGGGCTGGATGTTCAAGGGGAGAGTTCCCGCTACACATCACGCCACCGATGCCACATGGAGTAAGTGGATCGCTCTGATCACACAACGAACCCGGATAGGGAATCCTAATCGCCCTGGGATTCTGGAAATTATCACCAATTGGCCCGAAGGTGAGAGTTTCGGACTATCCTCTGAAGAAGAAGAGGAGCAGGTGACACGGGCTGAGGAGGCCCCACCATATGACAAGCTACCAGCAGAAGAAAGGCGATATGCGCTCTTCACGGATGGCTCCTGCCGCATTGTAGGGACAAACCGAAAATGGAAGGCAGCCATGTGGAGTCCCACACGGCGAGTTGCAGAAGCAACCGAAGGACAAGGTGGGTCAAGTCAGTTTGCAGAGCTTAAAGCCGTTCAGTTGGCTTTGGATATAGCTGAACGAGAGAAGTGGCCAAGACTCTATATCTACACTGACTCATGGATGGTGGCCAATGCTCTGTGGGGATGGCTAGAGCGATGGAAAAAGGCCAACTGGCAGCGCCAAGGGAAACCCATCTGGGCGGCGGAGATGTGGCAGGACATCGCTGGCCGGGTAGAGAAGCTGAGTGTGAAGGTCGGTCACGTAGACGCTCACGTACGCAAGAAACGGGCTAATGAGGAGCATCGCAACAACGAGCAGGCGGACCGAGCTGCCAGGATTAAAGTCTCTCAGGTGGATCTGGATTGGCAACACAAAGGAGAATTATTTCTGGCTCGATGGGCCCATGACGCCTCCGGTCACCAGGGGAGAGATGCAACATACAGATGGGCTCAGGACCGAGGGGTGGACTTAACCAAGGACATTGTCTCACAGGTCATCCATGACTGTGAGACATGTGCTGCCATCAAGCAGGCCAAGCGGGTGAAGCCTCTATGGTATGGTGGACGGTAGTCAAAGTACAGGTATGGGGAAGCCTGTCAAGTTGACTACATCACGCTCCCCAAAACCCGCCAGGGCAAGCGCTACGTACTTACCATGGTAGAAGGAAGTACTGGATGGCTGGAGACATACTCCGTGCCCCATGCCACTGCCCGGAATACCATCCTGGGCCTTGAAAAACAAGTCCTGTGGCGACACGGCACCCCGGAGAGAATTGAGTCTGATAATGGGACCCATTTCAAGAATGGCCTCGTAGACACCTGGGCCAGAGAGCATGGCATTGAGTGGGTGTATCATATCCCCTACCATGCACCAGCTGCTGGAAAAGTTGAATGGTGCAACGGACTGCTGAAAACCACCCTGAAGGCACTGTGTGGGGAGACTCTCAAACACTGGGAGCTGCATTTAGCAAAGGGCACCTGGTTGGTCAACACGCGAGGCTCCATTAATCGAGCTGGCCCTGCCCAATCAGAACCTTTGCATACTGTAGATGGAGATAAAGTCCCCGTGGTGCATATGAGAGGTATGTTAGGGAAGACTGTTTGGATTAGTCCCACCTCAAGCAAAGGCAAACCCATCCGAGGAATTGTTTTTGCTCAAGGACCTGGTTTCACCTGGTGGGTAATGCAAAAAGATGGGGAGACACGTTGTGTACCACAAGGGGACCTAATTTTGAGTGAGAATGGTCCGTAATGTTTCATTGTACATATGTGTATATAGTTTTAAAGAGACATAGTTTTTAAGGGGGTTAATTTGGGCATGACATGGATGGCATAGAATAAGGGGTGGATAATGTCCTGGTTAGAACGGCTGGGACCAATTCATCCCTGGATGGGTGTAACCCAAAACTGTGTATTCTATAGCCTCCATGCCA
>NW_020927419.1:0-582 GCF_003984885.1 Neopelma chrysocephalum
CTGGATGGGTGTAACCCAAAACTGTGTATTCTATAGCCTCCATGCCATTTCCCAAAAACTGCTGTCAGTAGAGGCCTGCAAGGTGGGAAGATGTTCCTGTACCCTTTTATGGAATTCCCCGCTCTAATATCCTTATATGGAATTCCCCGCTCTGATACCCTTATATGGAAGAGGGACTGAGCATCCGCATGCCCTTTTATGGAATTCCCTACTCTGAGGGAGGGACTGAGCACTCCCGCCTGAACTGGAGAGTATATAACTGGGAGTTTCAGAGCCTTGGGACTCTCTCGTGGGATCCAGAGGAAGATTGCAGACCACCGCGTTCAACCAGACTGAGACCACCACCCTCGACTGGACTGCAATCACCACTTCTGACCAGACTGCAGCAGCTCTCCCACCAGCAGGTTTATCACCTCTCCTTTGCTTTGGACTCGGGGGGTGGGCCAAGGTACACCACTTTTGTTCATACCCCAGGGTGCTGGGTTTGTACATTTGGGTTTTGTGGGTTAAAACCAATTGTCTGTCTGTATAATTGTACTTATTGCATTATTTTAATAAATTGTTATTCTGACTTATAAATCT
>NW_020927420.1:0-2572 GCF_003984885.1 Neopelma chrysocephalum
CGCCCTGGAAGGGAGCTGGGCAAACGCCCAGGTGTGCAGCCCGCTGCCGGCTGGGCTTTGTGTCACGGGCTCTGTCTGTGTGGACGGGGGAGGTCGTGGCTGCGCCCTGAGTGTGCCCCTGGGAGCTCTGGGACGTCAGCAGAGTCACAATCCCCCCCTATGACATCACCTGCAGGGGGTAACTATAAAAGGCAGTGCTGGGACACTGCCAGCAGCACACAGACGAGGTCTGCGGGCAGCACCCGATCCGTCGAGTACTGCCACAGCACGCCAGACTGTGAGCCGCCAGTGGCCGAGGAGCCACAGCGAGTAGAGAGCGAGTGAGGAGCCTCTGAGTCGCGCAAGTGACTGAGGAGCCTCGGAGCGCCACCAGCGGCCAAGGAGCCTCCGAGTCCCGCAGTGGACGAGGGGGCTCCGAGTGCCGCCAGCGGAAGCCGAGCCTTTGAGTCCTTCCAGCAGCAGCTGCGAAGACTCAAGGGCGGGAGCGGCCATGGAGGAGGCCAGGCATGAGGCGGCAGCTCCAGGAGCCGACAGGAGCTGCCTGATCTGCCTGGGTGCCCTGGAAAGCCCCGCTGCCGTGGAGCCCTGCGGGCACGTCTTCTGCCGTGCCTGCATCCAGGGCCAGGCCGCCGCCGCTGCCACCTGCCCCCTCTGCCGGGAGCCCATCGGGGCCATCCGCCTGCTGCAGGGGCAGGACAACCGTGCTGGGCTGGCCCCACGTCGCCGCCGCCGCCACCTCCATCCCTTCGTGCTGCGCTGGCGGCAGGAGCGGCAGCGGCGGCAGGAGGAGCAGCAGCAGCAGCAGCAGCAGCAGCCGCGGGGTCCTGGAGGTCGCCGTCGCCGGCGATTCTCCGACGGGGATAGGGAGCAGAGTCCCCCCGTGCCCCCGCGCCGTGTGCGGAGGGAACTGGAAGAGCGGCCGCACAGGGCGCGGGAGGAAGAGCTGGCCTCGGGGGACCACGTGCGCCGCCTGCCCTTCATCCCCTTTGAACCGGAGCCTCTGTGGGCCCCGTGAATAAAAACCCCTCCTTATTCCTACATGAGCCTCAGCTGGTTTCTTCTGTGCCTTTGCTCACTGCTGCAGGACTGGGGGAGTGGGAAGGATACGGCTGGGGGAGAGGGCGGGATAGGGCTGAAGAACCGGTAGAGGGGGAGGAATGTAGAGGATGGAACTGGAGGAGAGGGTCATTCCTGGTAGTTCTGGGTTGCTTTGCCCATCCCCATGGGGATGCAGTCCAGAAGAGGAAGATGAAAGGGAAAGGCAAAGGGAAAGTTAAATCCCCTGAGGTTACTAGAGCAGATCCCAAAGGGGCCAGTGTGTGCTCTTCTGAGGGCCCGGGTGAGAAAACAGGCCAAGATTGAGGCTGGGGCAGATCCTCCTCTCCTCTCCTGGCCCCGCACACCCCTGTGCTGTGGAGGGCTGCGATCCCTGGGGAGGCTCTCCGGGCTGGCACAGCCCCGGCACAGCCCCGGCCAAAGGGCACCTGCCTGCGCTGCCCGTGGGAGAAGCGGCCCCAGCCGGGCTGGGCCTCGTATTTAGGAGGTCTCCTCTGAAGAAGCCCAGAGCTGTTCCGGCCCCTCCCTGCAGGGGCTCCCCCAGCAGCACCAACTTCCCACCCTGCCGCCTCCTGGCACGTGCCCCTGGGCTGGGCCGGCCTGGAGACCGCGGGCGGGCTGTGCTTTGGGGCTGGTAGGGTTGTTCTCCCGTCTGCCGCACTGCCAGGTGGTGCCTGCGGCCGGGAAGGGGCGGTTGCGGGGATATCCCGGGGCCTCCCTGGGCAGGCGTCCCAGGGGTGCACTGGCGCTACCCCAGGGGATCCCAGTGGTGCCCAGGGTGGGGGTGGCAGGGATGTCCCAGTCCTGCCACAGGGTGTCCTGGGGGTGCTGGGATGGCAGCAGCAGCAGTGGGGACCTGGAGGTGCCTGGCATTGGAGATTCTCCACTGAGCAACCTCCATCTCTTTGCAGAGGGCACAAAGTGATTAAGAGAGGTGGTGTCAGTGTGTAGTGCTGCAAAAGGGGAAGAAGGAAAAGGGGAAGAAGAGGAAACAATACAACACGTGCTACTTTGTGTTCCAGAGCTGCCCTATTGGAAGAGGAAAATGCTCACTGGGGCCAAGAAACGATCACCCAGACATTTGTCATGAGTTTAGGGAAAGAGGAGGCTTAGGGAAGGCCAAACTTTGCAAATAGTATCTGCTTCATTAAGAACTCATTTTAATTGTTGCCGCTGCGGGTCCGTAAGCGGAGGGAGTGGATCAGCGGCGTGAAGCCAAGATGGCGGCTGAGCGTGAGGGCTGTAGGCCAGGGGCCAGTGCTGGGCCTGCTCCTCTGCCTTCTCGCCAGCGGCCTGAGTGATGGGGCCCAGGGCACCCTCAGCAAGTTTGCTGAGGATCCCACGTGGGCAGGAGCTGCAGAGACACCAGAGGATGACACGGCACCCACGGGGACCTCGACCGGCTGGAGAAAGGGGCTGACGGAGCCTCTGGAAGTTCAACCAAGGCACAAGCAGAGTCCTTCCCCTGAGGAGCAAGAGCCCCAGGCAGCAGGACCCACGTCCTGGAAAGCAGCTC
>NW_020927421.1:0-612 GCF_003984885.1 Neopelma chrysocephalum
CATTCTTCTGATAACACAGTTGTAGGAAAGTAAGAGCGGCTGTAATTAGATCCACATTCCTGGGGATTGCCGGAGTCCCTCAAGGTCTGTGGGTATAAAGCTCAGTCACTTCCCTGCTCCGTGGGGTCTGCAGGAGGCAGGTGGCTTCCTTTCCCTCAAGGCAGAGGGACCAGAGAAATCCCAAACAGATACAGAAATTGGGGTCACAGGAGAAATATGATGCAACTTATCCTCCTATATCCCTCTCCAAATCCAGGGCATTGACACCCAGGAATTCTGCTGTAGCCCCTGCAGCTGGGCTCAGGAGTGGAGCAGCACAAATCACTGCACATCCCACACATGGGAGTTACTCAGACCTGGATTTGGAGAGGGATATAGGAGGATAAGTTGCATCATATTTCTCCTGTGACCCCAATTTCTGTATCTGTTTGGGATTTCTCTGGTCCCTCTGCCTTGAGGGAAAGGAAGCCACCTGCCTCCTGCAGACCCCACGGAGCAGGGAAGTGACTGAGCTTTATACCCACAGACCTTGAGGGACTCCGGCAATCCCCAGGAATGTGGATCTAATTACAGCCGCTCTTACTTTCCTACAACTGTGTTATCAGAAGAATG
>NW_020927422.1:0-320 GCF_003984885.1 Neopelma chrysocephalum
CAAGAACCTTCCGTCACAAGAATATGTGGTCTTTGTCCTTGGATTTGAGCCAAGCTCAGGCACATTTTTTTAATGGATGGATTCTTTAAAATTTAATTTGTGAATGGACCCCTGTGTGTGTTTGTCAGTGCCCTGTGCTGTGGCCAAATCCAAGGACAAAGACCACATATTCTTGTGACGGAAGGTTCTTGCAGATTCTTAACCACTGGGAGCTACAGCACTTGCCCCTTTTCTGCCCAACTGATGACAGACCCTGAGCAGACTTGGAAGAAAAGGAGATGTTTGAACTTATTTAGCTGGAGTTGATAAATGCATTCCCC
>NW_020927423.1:0-353 GCF_003984885.1 Neopelma chrysocephalum
TGGGGAGTGTGTTCTTATATTTTTGGGTTTAGAAACTGGTTTCAAGGCTGGAATTGTAGATTTGAAAGGTCCCTGATTAAAGAGGTTTATTTGTTCGTTATATGAAGTGGCTACCTGTGATAATAAGAGACTTGTTTCAGTGATCTCAGGGGTCCTTTCTAATCTACAATTCCAGCCTTGAAACCAGTTTCTAAACCCAAAAATATAAGAACACACTCCCCACACACATCACACCCCTCTGCCTACAGCTGCAAAAACATATACCCCAGAGAGTAGGCCAAGAGTGGAAGCTGGGGAGTGTGTTCTTATATTTTTGGGTTTAGAAACTGGTTTCAAGGCTGGAATTGTAGATT
>NW_020927424.1:0-780 GCF_003984885.1 Neopelma chrysocephalum
CATATATACCTCCTTAAGCATACCAATCACTATCTAAGACAGGATACTGAGGCAAGTAGCTTTTTTGATTTAACTCCTTGTGCTTGTTTTTATAAAAAGTAAATCTGTTAAGAAGGAAATGCTTCATGGACTGAGGTAGATTTCCCCAGAACTTGATTTTACAGGAAAACGGGAGAAAAAGTTCTGAAGTTATTATTTCCCTTCTTGGGAATCTGGTTACTTGTTTACTTTTGTGAAGTGCCTTTATACAAATATGCACAGCATGGGGAATAAACAAGAAGAGCTGCAAATCCATGTGCGGTTGCAGGGCCGTGATCTCATTGCAATTACAGAGACATGGTGGGATAGCTCACATGACTGGAATATTGTCATGGATGGCCGTGTACTTTTTATAAAGGACAGGTCAGAGAGGCAATATTCCAGTCATGTGAGCTATCCCACCATGTCTCTGTAATTGCAATGAGATCACGGCCCTGCAACCGCACATGGATTTGCAGCTCTTCTTGTTTATTCCCCATGCTGTGCATATTTGTATAAAGGCACTTCACAAAAGTAAACAAGTAACCAGATTCCCAAGAAGGGAAATAATAACTTCAGAACTTTTTCTCCCGTTTTCCTGTAAAATCAAGTTCTGGGGAAATCTACCTCAGTCCATGAAGCATTTCCTTCTTAACAGATTTACTTTTTATAAAAACAAGCACAAGGAGTTAAATCAAAAAAGCTACTTGCCTCAGTATCCTGTCTTAGATAGTGATTGGTATGCTTAAGGAGGTATATATG
>NW_020927425.1:0-289 GCF_003984885.1 Neopelma chrysocephalum
CCCTGCTGGGGATGTGAGGATGGTGGGAGCATCCTTGTGGTAGGATAAGGCTCTACTGGGAATGCTGGGGATGTGAGGATGGTGGGAGCATCCTTGTGGTAGGATAAGGCTCTGCTGGGAATGCTGGGGATGTGAGGATGGTGGGAGCATCCTTGTGGTAGGATATGGGGATGCTGGGAACGCTGGGCAGGTGGCAGGAGCATCCTTGTGGCAGGATAGAGCTCTTCTGGGAATGCTGGGCAGGTGATAGGAGCATCCCCGTGGCAGGATATGGCCCTGCTGGGGATGT
>NW_020927425.1:389-566 GCF_003984885.1 Neopelma chrysocephalum
GCTGGGCGGGTGATGGGAGCGTCCCTGTGGTAGGATATGGGAATGCTGGGAATGCTGGAGATGCTAGACAGGTGGCAGGAGCATCCTTGTGGCAGGATAGGGCTCTTCTGGGAATGCTGGGCAGGTGATAGGAGCATCCCCGTGGCAGGATATGGCCCTGCTGGGGATGTGAGGATG
>NW_020927426.1:0-331 GCF_003984885.1 Neopelma chrysocephalum
GCTGGACGGCTGGTGGGAGCATCCTTGTGGTAGGATATGGGAATACTAGGGATACTGGGGATGCTGGGAATGCTGGGCAGGTGGTGGGAGCATCCTTGTGGCAGGATATGGGGATGCTGGGGATGTCAGGGTGAACGGTGGGGACATCCCCATGGCAGGCCGTGGGGATGGTGGGTGGGCAGGCGGTGGGAGCACCCCCATCCTTCCTCACCCTTCCCGTGGGCACCGGGAACGCCGGCAGCGGGACAGGGGTTGCCCGGCAGGACCCACCCACACCTCCTCTTGCCCCGCAGCCGTGCAGCGGGGCCGGATCCCCCCGAGCCACTCCAGC
>NW_020927427.1:0-393 GCF_003984885.1 Neopelma chrysocephalum
GGGGGGCTGTGGTGCCAGCTGGGCACCCAGCCTGGCGTGGCTGGGGCCGTGGATGCTGGTGGAAGCTGATGGATCGCCGGGATATTAAATGGATGAGCGTGGCTCGCGCCACCTCCCTCTCCCCGGGCGCCTCAGAGCTGCTCCTCGTCCCTTGGGATGGCAGGGCATGGCTCTGCTGGGGGTGTTGGGATGCTGGGTGGGGGGTGGGAGCATCCTTGTGGCAGGATAGAGCTCTTCTGGGAATGCTGGGCGGGTGATAGGAGCATCCCCGTGACAGGATATGGCCCTGCTGGGGATGTGAGGATGGTGGAAGCATCCTTGTGGTAGGATAAGGCTCTACTGGGAATGCTGGAGATGCTAGACAGGTGGCAGGAGCATCCTTGTGGCAGGATA
>NW_020927428.1:0-584 GCF_003984885.1 Neopelma chrysocephalum
TGCTGGAGATGCTAGACAGGTGGCAGGAGCATCCTTGTGGCAGGATATGGCCCTGCTGGGAATGCTGGGGATGTGAGAATGGTGGGAGCATCCTTGTGGCAGGATAGGGCTCTGCTGGGAACGCTGGGCGGGTGATGGGAGCGTCCCTGTGGTAGGATATGGGAATGCTGGGGATGCTGGGAATGCTGGGCAGGTGGTGGGAGCATCCTTGTGGTAGGATATGGGAATGCTGGGGATGCTGGCCAGGTGATAGGAGCATCCCCGTGGCAGGATATGGCCCTGCTGGGGATGTCAGGATGGTGGGAACGTCTTTATGGTAGGATAAGGCTCTGCTGGGAATGCTGGGGATGTGAGGATGGTGGGAGCATCCTTGTGGCAGGATATGGGGATGCTGGGGATGTCAGGGTGAACGGTGGGGACATCCCCATGGCAGGCTGTGGGGATGGTGGGTGGGCAGGCGGTGGGAGCACCCCCATCCTTCCTCACCCTTCCCGTGGGCACCGGGAACGCCGGCAGGACCCACCCACGCCTCCTCTCGCCCCGCAGCCGTGCAGCGGGGCCGGATCCCCCCGAGCCACTCCAGC
>NW_020927429.1:0-306 GCF_003984885.1 Neopelma chrysocephalum
GGGGGGCTGTGGTGCCAGCTGGGCACCCAGCCTGGCGTGGCTGGGGCTGTGGATGCTGGTGGAAGCTGATGGATCGCCGGGATATTAAATGGATGAGCGTGGCTCGCGCCACCTCCCTCTCCCCGGGCGCCTCAGAGCTGCTCCTCGTCCCTTGGGATGGCAGGGCATGGCTCTGCTGGGGGTGTTGGGATGCTGGGTGGGTGGTGGGAGCATCCTTGTGGCAGGATAGGGCTCTTCTGGGAATGCTGGGCGGGTGATGGGAGCATCCCCGTGGCAGGATATGGCCCTGCTGGGGATGTGAGGATG
>NW_020927430.1:0-571 GCF_003984885.1 Neopelma chrysocephalum
AAAAAAACCCCTTTAAAATGGCAATTTCTTAACCTAAGGAATTTGCACTGTTATAACTGGGATTGTGGTTGTATTCAATGTATTCAATGTATTCAATGGGATGTACCTGGATGGAGAAAGGAGATATTTGAGTCTTCCTTGTGTCTACAGTAATTGCTTATGTGGATACTACCACTGCCAGTTTCCAGTGTGATTAAGGAGCTGAGGATTAGACAGGAAGTCAGTCTTCCCAGGGATGTATTTATCAGAGCATGAAAGGGGCTGTGAGCTCCCCCTCAGCTCCTTAATCACACTGGAAACTGGCAGTGGTAGTATCCACATAAGCAATTACTGTAGACACAAGGAAGACTCAAATATCTCCTTTCTCCATCCAGGTACATCCCATTGAATACATTGAATACATTGAATACAACCACAATCCCAGTTATAACAGTGCAAATTCCTTAGGTTAAGAAATTGCCATTTTAAAGGGGTTTTTTTGGGGGGGAGTCTTGTCTGGAAAGTAGAGTGCACATCAGTGATCTGACACACTTCAATAATTATTACATGCTCCATTTTCACACAAAAAAAA
>NW_020927431.1:0-604 GCF_003984885.1 Neopelma chrysocephalum
ATGGGAGTGTCTGCGGGCAGGGGCAGGTCTGTGGGGCTGAGGCTGGTGATGTACTCAGGCAGGTCCATGGGGTGGTCTCTGGTGGTGTCTGGAGGTGGGGGCAGGTCAGTGGGGCTGGGGTTGGTGATGTACTCGGGCACAGGCTGCAGGTGCTCCATCGCTTCCACCACCAGCCTCTGGTACAGCTCAGGGAGCTGCTGCTCCTCCCCTGGCTCCGGACTTGAGCTCTCCTGTGTCCAGTCCCCATGCCCCCTGCTGCCAGCGCTGCCCACCAGCAGCTTGTCCCCAGGGGCCAGGGGATCAGGCTGCATGAAAGCTTCCTCCACGGGGGTTGGTTCAGGCTCTTCAAAGCCGACGGTGCTGGGCAGGAACAGGAGAGCTCAAGTCCGGAGCCAGGGGAGGAGCAGCAGCTCCCTGAGCTGTACCAGAGGCTGGTGGTGGAAGCGATGGAGCACCTGCAGCCTGTGCCCGAGTACATCACCAACCCCAGCCCCACTGACCTGCCCCCACCTCCAGACACCACCAGAGACCACCCCATGGACCTGCCTGAGTACATCACCAGCCTCAGCCCCACAGACCTGCCCCTGCCCGCAGACACTCCCAT
>NW_020927432.1:0-377 GCF_003984885.1 Neopelma chrysocephalum
TGTTCCCACAGGATATGAAGGAGTTGCACAGTTTTATATAACAAAAAGCAGCAGGTAGTGTTTGCAGGGATCTGTAGAGCCAGCCAGGTAAAGTACATGGGGGATTTATTGTCCAGATGCTTTTTTGTTATATAAAACTGTGCAACTCCTTCATATCCTGTGGGAACATGATTCATGAGACCATATCACTGCATCAGGGCTCAAATGTGTCATACAATTAAATGTGATTAACCATCTTCCCCAAATCAATTCAGACATTTCAACCCATTTCAGACATTTTTTAATGTGAGTGTTGAAAAAAAATATTATTCTTAGGAATGGCTAACCATGGGGGAAGATGGTTAATCACATTTAATTGTATGACACATTTGAGCCCT
>NW_020927433.1:0-864 GCF_003984885.1 Neopelma chrysocephalum
GAGACGTTAATGGTTAGACTCAATGATCTTAGAGGTCTTTTCCAACCCAAGCCATTCCCCCTTGTCCTGTCACTACATGCTCTTGAATCGAGAGCTAGAGGAAGGTATAGAATCATAGAATGGCTTAGGTTGGAAAAGACCTCTAAGATCATTGAGTCTAACCATTAACATCTCACCACCATGATCACTGCTAAACATGTCCCCACATGCCCCATTCACACATTTTTTTAACACTTTTAGGTATGGTCATGCCACCACTTCCCTGGGCAGCTTGTTCCAGTGCTTGAACACCCTTTCAGTGAAGAAATCAAACACAATGTGATAACTTAGATATCAAAAAAAATCCCTTTAGCAAACAGTTGAGGTTATAAACTTACAAGGTCTCTGTGGGAAGGGGCTACATACATACCTATCTACATGATAGGCTATGGAGGACCTCACAGTGGAGCAGGTTGATATGTCCTGAAGGAAGCTGCAGTCCTTCAGGATAGACCTGCTCCTCATCACAGGTTGCAGGTCATGCCAGGCTCCTGTTTCAATGTGGGCTATCCACGGACTGCAGCTTCCTTCAGGACATATCAACCTGCTCCACTGTGAGGTCCTCCATAGCCTATCATGTAGATAGGTATGTATGTAGCCCCTTCCCACAGAGACCTTGTAAGTTTATAACCTCAACTGTTTGCTAAAGGGATTTTTTTTGATATCTAAGTTATCACATTGTGTTTGATTTCTTCACTGAAAGGGTGTTCAAGCACTGGAACAAGCTGCCCAGGGAAGTGGTGGCATGACCATACCTAAAAGTGTTAAAAAAATGTGTGAATGGGGCATGTGGGGACATGTTTAGCAGTGATCATGGTGGTGAGA
>NW_020927434.1:0-336 GCF_003984885.1 Neopelma chrysocephalum
GCCTTTCTTTCTAAAACATTCAGTCTTATTACAACTAATACACAGAGAGATCTTCGTAATAACTTCTTAACACTGGTGTGACTGCATAACCGAGTTCCATTGCTGTCTATTGTATAGTAATGGACAAACATTTCAGAAGAGGGATGGTCATTTTAGACTGAAAGATGTTGCTTGCAGAGAAACCAGTGGTAAGAAGTTATTACGAAGATCTCTCTGTGTATTAGTTGTAATAAGACTGAATGTTTTAGAAAGAAAGGCAACCATTAACTTCTTTGCATAAAATCCTTTTGACATAATGGGATAGATAGAAATGCAAACAAAAGATTTAATGGTAGC
>NW_020927435.1:0-591 GCF_003984885.1 Neopelma chrysocephalum
GTGATATGGTTTGAAGCTGGCTCCCTGCCAAGTCTCCAAACCTTACCACCAGAAGTCCCCCCCCCCCAACAAAAAAACCTCAGGGAGAAGAGGGAGAAAAAACTAAGAAAAACCCGAAAACGAGAGAGAGGACAACCAAACTGATATATATAAATATATTTACACTTATATACAATTTCACAAGGGAAAGGGAAAGGGGAAGGGGAAAAGGAACAAAACTAAAATAAAATATATATATATATATATATCCCAATCAGTAGCCCAAGATCTAGTAACTAAAGAACAAAAGAGTTAGCAAAGAAGATATCTCACTACTCTCCTGGGACAACCGAGAGTCGCTCCGGAACGATCGCCGGCAACCTCTGTCTCCCAAGGTCGGCAAGGCCTAGCCAGGCCTCGCTCCCCAACACGGCAGACTCAACAGCAGGGAACCTGCACCTCCAAGCCGCCGGAAGGAAAGAGAGTGAAGGCCTCTCCTCCTCTCTTCTTATAGTCTGGCTTACGTAAAAATCGTAGGGAATACTGGGTAAATCTGGACCCTTCCTTGGTTACAAACTGGTCACCAAGGAAGGCCTAGCCCAAACCACCACA
>NW_020927436.1:0-5711 GCF_003984885.1 Neopelma chrysocephalum
TTGGTTACAAACTGGTCACCAAGGAAGGCCTAGCCCAAACCACCACATTCTCCACCCCTTATTCCATACTATTTTTACGTAACACCTGTATCTCACGTTCGCCTACATCCCGCGCGCATATATACATATATACATATATATATATAGTTCTTGTTGGTCTTTCGGCGCAGTTGTCTCGTCGTTGGAAAACCAATACCGATGTCAGTTCAATTCAGTCCAGATCTTTGGTCTCCTCAGTCACAACTACAGTTCTGATTTATGGCTGTTTCATTGTTCTGGGCTGTCTCATCACTGGATACCAGCAACAGCTTAGTTCAGGTCTCTCTCTCTCTCTCATCTGGTGGCTGGTTTCCTGTAAAAACACAACTCAGGACATACAATTAGTTTTTCCCCAAGGCTAAATTTCCTTGAGGCACACATTGGATGACTCCATCCTTCCTCATTATCCACCACGTATGTCCTGGCCCTTGAGCAAAGACAATCCCACGAATGGGTTTGTCTTGGCCTGAGGCAGGGGTAACCCAAACAGCTTTCCCTAGCATTCCCCTCAAATGGATTGCTGGAACTTTATCTCCATCAACAATGTGAAGGGATTCTGCTTGTGCGGGGCCAGCTCGATTGACAGAACCCCTGGTGTTAACTAGCCAGGTAGCCTTGGCTAAGTTCTTGTCCCAGTTTTTATAAGTTCCCTCACCTAGTGACTGTAGAGTTGTCTTCAACAGTCCGTTATATCTTTCAACCTTCCCAGCAGCTGGTGCATGATAGGGAATGTGGTACACCCATTCGATACCATGTTCCCTCGCCCAAGTGGTGACTAATTCATTTTTGAAATGAGTCCCGTTGTCCGACTCAATACGTTCTGGGGTCCCGTGTCTCCACAGGACTTGCTTTTCAAGGCCCAAAATGGTATTCCGTGCCGTTGCGTGGGGCACTGAAAAAGTTTCTAGCCATCCCGTTGTTGCTTCCACCATGGTAAGTACATAGCACTTACCTTGGCGAGTCTGTGGTAGTTTGATATAATCAACCTGCCATGCCTCTCCATACTTATACTTATCCCATCGTCCACCATACCACAGGGGCTTCAGTCTTTTTGCCTGCTTAATAGCGGCACAAGTCTCACAATCATGGATAACTTCAGAAATTATATCCATGGTTAAATCCACCCCTCGGTCTCGTGCCCATCTGTGGGTGGCATCTCGGCCCTGATGACCGGAAGCATCATGGGCCCATCGAGCCAGAAACAGCTCTCCCTTCTGCTGCCAGTCTAGGTCTACTTGTGACACTCCTATCTGTGCAGCTCGGTCCGCTTCTCTATTGTTATCGTGTTCTTCATTAGCTCGCTTCTTGGACACATGGGCATCTACATGGTGGACTCTCACATTCAGATTCTTCGCTCTGGCAGCGATGTCCTGCCACAAGTCAGCAGCCCAGATGGGTTTTCCTCCACGCCTCCAGTTCATCTTTTTCCATCGGTCTAACCATCCCCATAGGGCATTGGCTATCATCCACGAGTCAGTGTAGAGGTAGAGCCTTGGCCATCCTTCTCGTTCGGCAATGTCCAGGGCCAATTGGACGGCTTTGAGCTCTGCAAATTGACTCGACTCGCCTTGACCCTCAGCAGCTTCTGCCACTCGTCGGGTGGGACTCCAAACGGCTGCTTTCCACTTCCGGTTCTTTCCTACAATACGGCAAGAACCATCAGTGAAAAGGGCATAACGCCTTTCTTCATCTGGCAGCTGATCAAATGGCGGAGCTTCTTCAGCTCGGTTCACTGGCTCTTCTTCTTCTTCTGCCAGACTGAAGTTCCCACCTTCAGGCCAATTTGTGATAACCTCCAGAATTCCAGGGCGATTTGAGCTTCCCAATCGTACACGCTGCGTAATCAAGGCTATCCACTTGCTCCATGTAACATCGGTGGCATGATGTGTAGGGGGCACCTTCCCTTTGAACATCCAATTCAGGACTGGTAGTCGAGGTGCTAGGAGGAGCTGTGTTTCAGTGCCAATCACTTCTGAGGCTGCTTGTATGCCTTCATAGGCCGCCAGAATTTCCTTTTCCACAGGAGTGTAGTTGGCTTCAGAACCCCTGTAGCTTCGGCTCCAGAAGCCAAGTGGTCGCCCTCGCATCTCACCAGGCACCTTTTGCCAGAGGCTCCAGGAGGGACCTTTATCTCCAGCTGTAGTGTAAAGTACGTTCTTCACGTCTGGTCCCGTCCGAACTGGTCCAAGAGCCACGGCATGTGCAATCTCTTGTTTGATCTGTTTAAATGCCTGTTGCTGTTCAGGACCCCATTGAAAGGTATTCTTTTTACGGGTCACAAAGTGAAGAGGGCTCACAATCTGGCTATACCCAGGGATGTGCATTCTCCAGAAGCCTATGGCCCCCAGGAAAGCTTGTGTCTCCTTCTTGTTGGTGGGTGGAGCCATGGCTACAATCTTATTAATGACATCTGTTGGTATCTGACGTCGTCCATCTTGCCATTTCACCCCTAGGAATTGGATCTCTCTGGCAGGTCCCTTGACCTTATTCTTCTTAATGGCGAAACCGGCATCAAGGAGAATCTGGATGATTTCCTCTCCTTTCTCGAAAACTTCTTCCGCTGTGTCCCCCCATACAATGATGTCGTCAATGTACTGGATATGTTCTGGGGCCTTGCCCTTCTCCAGTGTGGCCTGAATCAGTCCATGGCAGATTGTCGGACTGTGCTTCCACCCCTGGGGCAGTCGGTTCCACGTGTACTGCACACCTCTCCACGTGAAAGCAAACTGCGACCTGCACTCCGCTGCTAAGGGAATGGAGAAAAATGCATTGGCGATGTCGATGGTGGCGTACCACTTTGCTGTCTTGGACTCCAGCTCGTATTGGAGCTCCAACATGTCTGGTACAGCAGCACTCAATGGTGGTGTGACTTCATTCAAGCCACGATAGTCCACCGTCAGTCTCCATTCGCCATCGGACTTGCGTACAGGCCAAATGGGGCTATTGAAGGGTGAGTGTGTTCTACTAACCACTCCTTGGCTTTCCAGCTTGCGTATCATCTTATGGATGGGGATCACAGCGTCTCGATTCGTCCGGTACTGTCGCCTATGCACTGTCTTAGTGGCTGTTGGCACTCGCTGGTCCTCGACTCGCAGTAGTCCCACAACAGAAGGATCTTCTGAGAGGCCGGGCAGGGCAGATAATCGTTTGGATTCCTCTTCAGTCACCGCGGCTATACCAAAAGCCCATCGGTACCCCCTTCGGGTCTTTGAAGTATCCTCTCCTGAGGTAATCCATGCCAAGAATGCAAGGGGCTTCTGGCCCTGTCACAATGGAATGTTTTTCCCATTGGTCTCCTGTCAGGCTTATTTCAGCCTCTACCACTGACAGCTCTTGAGACCCTCCTGTCACCCCAGAAATTGAAACAGTCTCTGTGCTCACATGTCCTGAGGGCATTAACGTGCACTGTGCGCCGGTATCTATTAACGCCTGGTATCTCTGAGGATCCGATGTGCCAGGCCACCGAACCCACACAGTCCAATAAACTCTGTTATCTTCCTTGTCCCTTTCCTTCTCCTGGCAGAAGGCAGGGCCCCTCTATTGGTTCTGGTTGGAGCATTCACCGTCGGATTTTTGCTTTGGTTTGTCAGAGGCTTTCCTGTCGTCCTGGAAACGGACTCCAGACCTCCTGCGTCTGGGAGATCTCAGTTCTTTTTCAAAGAAGTCCGCATCTACTACGTAGACAACTTTCTTATCGGCTTCCTTGCGTTTTAGTTCTCTCACTCTGGCCTCAAGTCTGGAAGTAGATTCACCATCCCACTTCCTCATGTTTTCTCCATGGGCACGCAGATAGGACCACAGCTCACTGCGCTTAGATTTACGCTTAGGGTTTTCGCTCCTTCTGCGTGTGACGGAAGGAGATCGTGAGCGGGACCTGGACCAAGATCGAGATCGTGGTCGAGACCGGTCTGCTGATCTGTCTCTGTAGCGTCTATCCCTGTGGTCTCCATAGTCATCTTCATATTCAGAGTACCCATAAGGCTCCTCTCTCTCTGGTGTTCGTCTGAAACCAGAATCAGAATAGTCTCTAGAAAACTCATTCCTAGATTCTATTATTTCTTTTAGATGTCGCAGAACCGTACACAGCATGCTCACAGGCATTTCTGGCATGTTTGGAAGCATTACTCCTGCCAAGGTATGGACATATGATGCAGGAGCACCCTGGATTATCTTTTTCCACATGGGCATTGTGCAAGCGGCAACCTCCGGGTCATCAGTGACGGGATCGTATTGAGGGTCATCATACATAAGTTCCAACAATGCCAATTCTCTTAGGTACTGGATGGCGTCTTCTATCTTGGTCCACCTC
Source organism: Neopelma chrysocephalum (assembly GCF_003984885.1). NCBI lineage: Eukaryota > Metazoa > Chordata > Aves > Passeriformes > Pipridae > Neopelma > Neopelma chrysocephalum. The sequence goes on from NW_020927436.1 coordinate 4,349, forward strand.
CTCATGGGGCATTGTAAATAGTCTTTAAATGGAAACCTTTGTCTCACACTTAAGACAAGTCGCGCCCAAAGACTGAGGTCAGGTTTCTCCTCTGCAATTAAGCGATCAAGTTCACGATCTCCGGAGATGGAAGCTAGTTGTTCTGCTTCAGCACTTGACAATATGTGACCTCTAGCCCCACGGTCTCGGCATCGGAGCAACCACGATAGAATTCGCTCACCAGGCTGACGAGTGTAGTCTTTTTGTAAGTCCCGGAGCTCTGATGGGGTCATTGACCGCAACTCTGTAGTTTCCATTTTTGGGGATGGTGCTGCTCGTGAAGGTGGAGGTGGAGTTCTGGCACTGGTATCAGTATCAGTCCCCTCTCCCGTATCTTCTGACTTGCTTTGATCTCCATCTGGTCGTAGGCTTAAAGTTTTGGGTGCTGGTACCCACGACTTCCTTTTCACTACAGGGGCGAGAGGTATCTCAGGTGGTGTAGTCTGGGTTCCGCTTTCAGTAGTAGAGGTAGCGTTGGTCTCAGGTGGCAGGGTTTGAGTTTCCGCCTCAGCCTTAGCCTTCCGAGCATAGTCCACAGCAGCTCGATAGGCACTCGCCAGGCCCCAGTACAAAGCAGAAAACTGCATATTTGGGTCCTCGTAAGAAAAACACCCTTCTGCCAGACGACGTGCCACGTCATCAGGATCAAACACCTGCTCTGGTGTGAAATCCCAACTAATGGGAGGTGTCACACGCCCTACCAATTTACCAAAGTTGACCCAGATTCCTTGCCATCCAGGGACTGGTTTTCTCAAGGCCCTTCCCAAAGTTCCAGCAAATCCCTTTGAGTTTTGACGTTTCCTGCAACAAGAAAAGCAGTACCACACCACCTTTCCAATGTTAAATACCACTTCCATGGCTTTTAGGAATAGTAGCACCGTAGCCAAACAATTTAGGTAAGGATTGGGGCCAATTTTGATCCCAGGGACCTCAGTCACTAGGCCCTTGATGTCATAATTAAGGAAAGGCAGGTATTGGTAGATGCCTGTAGGGTTAGTTCTCACTGGATACCCAGCAGCATATATAAAAACGGCCAAAATAACCAAAAAAATGAATAAAAAGGCCATGTTTATATATTTTCTCTCTCTTTGTTCCCAAACAAAGGTATATTTATATAAACAATAGGTTCTTGGCAGCTCTCCCGGTAGTGTTCCCAAACAATGGGCAGTTTTTGCACCAACCTGGCTCCCTTCCCAGACCTGTTCCCAAACAACCGTGGCAAAAACCAAAACAAACCGGAGATAACCAGAGATAACCGGGCGGAAACACCAAATAAGGTGATATGGTTTGAAGCTGGCTCCCTGCCAAGTCTCCAAACCTTACC